>NC_142735.1:8710000-9010000 GCF_051943395.1 Hippocampus bargibanti
AATGAATGCGACAAAAGTTATTTTGAAATAATGACCAATTGAGTAGTTTATATTGTCTGTGTGACATGAAACTATACTCACGATGGCGCTGTAGACCTGCTTTACAATCATTGAACGCCCTTTTTAATTGTGTTGTGGATGTGAGTGATTTTGTCGACTGCATTGTTTGCCGACCCGTTCGGAAGGCGCACTGATGGTTTCTAAAATGGCTTTGTGTCCATCGAACATCTTTTATTTACTTTTCTTTTTGACACAATCCGCACACGGGGACGTGAGCTTTTCCTTCCCTGAGGAGATGAAACAAGGTTCGGTGATTGGAAATTTAGCCAAGGATCTCGGTTTGGAGGCGAGCGCGTTGTCTGGCAGGAAAGCGCGCATCGACGCCGACGGGTACAGTAAACGTTACTGTGATCTGAACGTGAGAAGCGGAGAGCTGATTGTGGCCGACAGGATTGACAGAGAGGGGCTGTGTGGTGACAAGGCTTCGTGCGTCCTGAAACAGGAAGTCGTGTTGGAGAATCCACTGGAGCTCCATCGAATTAATTTGCACATTCAAGATATAAATGACAACGCACCTGTGTTTAATGATGACTTAATTGATTTGGAGATAAGCGAGTCAGCCTTCAAAGGAGCTCGTTTTGTGTTAGAGGAGGCCCACGATGCGGATGTGGGACAAAATTCAGTTCAGCAGTATTTGCTCAAGAAAAATGATCATTTTGTTTTGTCTGTCAGTGGTAACACAGTTGAGCTCGTTCTTGCCAAAGAACTCGACCGTGAACAAACACACGACGTTAATTTGCTTCTCACAGCTTTTGATGGCGGCTCTCCACGGGGATCAGGTACAGTGGCCATACGTGTCACTGTGCTGGATGCAAATGATAACACCCCCGTATTCAGCCAGGCCGTTTATAAAGTCAGCCTGCCTGAAAACTCTCCTCCTAAGACATTAGTGATTCAAGTTGGTGCTTCGGATGCTGATGTAGGAGTCAATGGAGATGTGAGCTATGATTTTGGTCATGTTACAGAAGATGTGAAAAATATATTCTGCATTGATCGTAAATTGGGTGATATTACTGTCATTGGCACTGTTGACTATGAATCGAGCACATCATATGAATTACGTGTGAAGGCCAAAGATGGGCTCGGGCTGTCCTCTTATGCAAAGGTGATTATTTATATCACTGACATGAATGACAATGTTCCTGTGATCAATTTAAAATCTCTATCAAATTCAGTTGCAGAGAATGAGCCACCTGGTACAGAGGTGGGCATCGTTTACGTGCATGATCGAGATTCTGAAAAGAATGGACAAGTGCGCTGCTCCATAGCACAAATTGTCCCCTTTAAACTAGTTCCTTCCATTAAAAATTATTATTCTCTTGTGACCACTGGCCAACTTGACCGCGAACGTGTTTCTGATTACAATATTACAATCAATGGCATTGACGAGGGCTCTCCTCCTTTGTCATCCTCTCAAAGCATTCACTTGACTGTAGGAGACATCAATGACAACCCACCCGTGTTTGAGGAACAGTCCTATAGTGCTTATGTGAGTGAGAATAACAAAGCTGGCTCTACTTTATGTTCTGTGAGTGCTCGAGACCCTGATTGGAGACAGAATGGTACCGTGATTTATTCTCTGGTACCCTTTGAGATAAACAGTGCCCCATCATCGTCTTATGTCTCTGTGAACGGAGACACAGGGGTGATCCATGCTATCAGGTCGTTTGACTACGAACACTTGAGAAGTTTTCAAGTCCACATCATGGCCCAAGACAATGGTTCTCCTCCGCTGAGCAGCAACGTGAGCATTAGCATCTTTATATCAGACGTGAACGACAACTCTCCTCAGATTTTGTACCCCTCCTTGCAAAGCAACTCCTTCATGACCGACCTGATCCCCAAAGGTGCACATGCAAGCTCTGTGGTGTCCAAAGTGATTGCGGTGGACGCCGACGCTGGACAAAATGCCTGGCTGTCGTATCATATTGTCAAGTCCACAGACCCAGGACTTTTCACCATTGGTCTACACAGTGGCGAGATCAGGACACAGCGGGACATTTTGGAATCCGACAACATGAAACAGAACCTGATTGTGACTGTAAAAGACAACGGACAGCCCCCTCTCTCTGCCACCTGCTCAATGTATTTGCTTATTTCTGACAACTTAGCCGAGGTGCCAGAACTGAAGGACATTTCTTATGACGACAAAAATTCCAAGATGACCTCCTACCTGATCATCGCGCTGGTGTCCGTGTCCACCTTCTTCCTGACCTTCATCATAATCGTCCTGGGTGTGAGGTTTTGTCGCAGGAGAAAGCCGAGACTGTTGTTTGATGGGGCAGTTGCCATCCCCGGCGCGTATCTGCCACCTAATTACGCAGATGTTGACGGCACAGGAACTTTACGCAGCACCTACAACTATGACGCCTACCTGACAACAGGTTCCAGAACCAGCGACTTTAAGTTTGTATCTTCCTATAATGACAGCACGCTCCCTGCTGACCAAACTCTGAAGAAAAGTCCTTGTGACTTTGATGACATTTTTGGAGATACTCAAGGGTCACCTGAGGTACAAATAATTATTTGATGATTATTCCCTCACTTTTATCTATCTATCCATCTGTTCGTCCGTTCATCTAGCTGTCTATCTGTTTGGTTGTGACGGGTGTCACAGTGGTGACCGTCTTGAGCTCCATGTTGCTGCCATCTTAATAATACCAGACTTGTGGATGTGTCTTATTTATTTCTTTTATTGCCCCCACACACTATGGCATAAGGGATAGGTGAAGTTGCATGGGTTTCGTCTCGGAAATGACTGCAACAGTGAAACAGTTGTTCTTTTGATTGTGAAGTGTCCTTGAGTGTTCAGAAAGAAGATTGGAAGTTAAATGTATTATTATTATTATTATTATTATTCGTATAAAGCATGATCAACTGTTAGAAACTTCCACTCGACAAAACTTAGATTAAATAGCGGTAAAAAAAGTAATGTGAACTCGGAAGAAATCAGGGAACTAATTATACTATACACCACACAGGAGGAAAGGGAAAACAAGGTGAGATATCGCCATGAAAATACAAGTTAATCCAGACTGTCGGTGACATGAGATTTACCATAGGACTTCCCAGTTAGCTTTGCTTGAGCTACGGGAGGACGGTGGTGCCACACTGTGAGCCGTTGCATCACTTCCATCATAATTTAATAATCTCAACGCATTACTCCGTTACATTGCTATCCATCTATTCATCGACCTTCTCTAGGTTAGCTAACATGCCGATTTTTATTTTAACTACAATCTCATTCAGTTTGCAGTTTCCATTTTACTGTTAACTTGATCAACTCACTTCATCACCAGTTTATTTTAAAGTAATGTATTTGTCTTGCTTATCTGTGTGGTGTATCTCTTTCTCTCCCTCTCTCTAACAAGGATTATTTCTCACTGTCACGTTTTTACGCTACAATTCAGTTTATCTTACATTACTATTTCTGAAGAGGAAAGACAACTGTAAAACTGAGTCTGGTAGCCTTAATCTGAATGGAAAATATGAATGACTGGTGTACCATGCCAATGGAATTAGAATTTAAATGTGAAGATTTATTTGGAATGAGAAAGTAAGTAAATTGCAATTAAGCGCAGATTTTAAATAATGCAGTGGTATAAAATCTTTTCACTGTTACTTTGCTCGATCCTGAATCATGTCAAAGAAAGCGTGCGTGTGTGTGCGCGCGCGCACGTGTGTGTGTATGTGTGTGTGTTTGTGTGGGTGCGTGCGCGTGTGTGCGCATGCATTTGCACGCACACCATTTGATGCTGTATTTTCTTCTCTGCATTGCTATGACATGGTTTTTCAACATATTGTTCTTGCCCAGGGTCTTGCACTCAATCCTCTCCATTTGCAAAGACTTCGTCCTAATATTCAGGAATCAAAACTTTAGCCATCGTATACGTCACAACATTGTCGCAGTGTACACTCTTTACTCTTGACAACATGACTGAGCAATTTGCCTGCCTTGTCTGCACACAATGATACAATTACGTGTCATTCTAATGTCACTGACAAGTTCAGAGACACAGGGACATGTTCACAGGCGTTTGAGAAAGAAATTGGCTAGATTACTAGGGAATCATAATGTTTTGCTACTTGTACAAATCGTTTTGAGAAATTGACTTACAGCAGTGAAACTCATGACAAAAATCGGACACCAAGGCAGACAACTCTGAAAAGTTGCCTGCCCGGCCATAAATTTGCCTGCCCGGCCATAAAGTTGCCTGCCCTATTTTTCACAACTTGAAACACAATAAGACGACTGATCGCAACAAAAAAAAACATTGTTGCAAAGTATAAAGGTTTTTTTTTAATTAAGGAAGTACCTACCACAAATGCTCCCTTGCTTAATTTATGGTAAATATCCCTTGCTGAAGATTTTGCTCCAGTTGTCGTCATGGTGCACAATGCAACATTTGCGTTACGTTGTCTGTTAAAAGCCACGTGGGCTCCTCTTTCTAAGCGCTTTTCAAAACTCTCAAGTACACGTTACAGTCATGGTGGAGTCCGAAGCACGAAACAGGCTTCTGATTGGTTGCCGTGCCGAGTATGGAAATTGCCATATGAACGTTCGTTTGGCAATTAGCCAATTAGTCCACGTGGCTTGTAGCGGTTTGCTTGTAGCTTTTGTTTTATTGAATAAAACAAACGTTTGATTTGACAAAAATACACATATATATATATATATTTCCTTGAAGAAGTTGTCGGCCCGGGGTGGCTGAGACGTTTTGATAGTTGTAGGCCCGACGTCAAAGTTGTACGCTCCGGGCAGACGTTAATCAACTTGACTTTCATGTAGATTTTTTTAAAATTCACGTGAGCTTTGTTCATAATGTAAATAAAAAAATAATGATCAAAATAAGTTTGGACAGAATTTTGGACATAATTTTTAAATAATTAACCTTGTTCTCACTTTTTATGTCACAAAAAGCTAAACCTGGCTGTTGAAGTGGTGTTTGTAAACTTTGTATATCCATTTAATATGCAGTGTTTTGAGGCCTCAATTCATTTAACGTATATCTACTCTTTTAAGGACATTTTACATTTGCTTTCAATGAATTTATTGCAAAAATAATTTTGAATTTCAGGATGAAGGATGGATGGATGGATGGAATAATTCACTTATCCAGCTTGACAGAGGGGAAATATTTTTTTTAATACTCTACCATCTAATAATTTTTATCTGTAGGTTTGATTCCGTGCATTTGTTCTGGCATGCAATTGAGTTTGTTTGTTATATGATTTTGGGTTTTAGAAAATTACCTTTCACCGTTCACATGGCCAAAGATAAAATTGCTTCTCAAGTGTTTTTTGACCTTAAAGTCAGTTCTGTTTTGCAATCATACAGACTTGTAATTGTTGTACTCAGCCTCGTGGCGACGCTCTTTGAATATTTGAGTCAGTTATGGCGTGTTCTGCTTTAACTGTGTCAGTGAAATTGGAGCATTGGGTGAGAGCTGAAGGCTGTGTATGTCTGTGTGTGCATGATTATGTGATGGATGCAGAGAAAAAGTGTGCTGCGTTTGTGTGTGTGTGTGTGTGTGTGTGTGTGTGTGTGTGTGTGTGTGTGTGTGTGTGTGTGTGTGTGTGTGTGTGTGTGTGTGTGTGTGTGTGTGTGTGTGTGTGTGTGTGTGTGTGACGGAGGCATAGAAAATATAGTGTGGGTGTTGTGAGAGAGAGAGACAGAGGGGGAGAGAATGGGAGAGAGAGAGAAATGAGACTACAGAATCCAAGCTGACAGCTTCCCTAATAGAGCGTGAGTAACTCGGCTAGAGAAGCAGGGAAGCGTTGGATTGCAGCACAATTTTCTTTTCGATATTTTCAGGAGCATGTTTAGGATTTAGCTCATCTTTTGACGATTTACTAATAGAATTTCTCAAAATGAACCACCGAATCAACTTTGAACATTGGAAGGAATTATTCTTTTTTTGTCTGATTTTTTCCGTGTCATCCGGTGAGGTGCGTTACATCCTCCATGAGGAGATCTTGCCAGGCTCAGTCATTGGAAACGTTGCAAAAGATCTTGGTGTGGAGGCGAGGGAGCTTGGTGCTCGTCGTGCCCGTGTTGTTTCGGATGGAGCCAGTCGGCTGTGTGAACTGGACCTGTCATCAGGCAATCTTTTGATCAGCCAAAGGATCGACCGAGAGGAGCTCTGCGCACAAGGAAGCGAATGCACCATCCAGCATCAGCTTTTACTTGAGAAGCCCCTGCAAGCATTCAGTCTACTTTTGGACATTGCAGACATAAACGACAACACTCCAGTGTTTGCCGCAGAGGAGATCACCCTTGATATGGTGGAGTCCACAGTTCTTGGCAGGCGTTTTCCTCTGGAGAGCGCGCATGACCCAGACTTGGGCACAAACTCTGTCAGTGAATACAAACTGATCCCGATTGACCATTTTGGCTTGGAAATCAGTACCCAAATAAATGGAAATGCATATCCAGAGCTTGTTCTGAAAAAGCCATTAGATCGAGAAGCACAAGCGGAACACATGCTGACAATCAATGCCATCGACAAGGGAAGTCCAGGCAGAACTGGGACCGCTTCAATCCGTATACGTGTTTTGGACGCCAATGATAATGTCCCTGTTTTCAGCCAGAGGTTTTATCGGGCATCTGTATTGGAGAACTCTGTCACAGGGACTTTAGTAGCTCAACTGAATGCCACAGACTTGGATGAAAGCCTTTATGGGGAGATAACATACTCTTTCAGTCACCTGACGGACAAGACCAGAGGAGTTGTTGACATTGACCCTCTGAGCGGTGAAGTTCGGGTTGCGGGTGTCCTTGACTACGAGGAGGCGAGTACTCACGAGTTGGATGTGCAAGCTAAAGATGGAGGTGGCCAGGCCTCCCACTGTAAACTCATCATCGATGTCATTGACGTCAATGACAACAAACCTGTGATTGAAATCAAGTCGGCGTCTGCGAACATAATGGAAGACTCCAAACCCGGAACGATGGTGGCCCTCATCAATATTTATGACATGGACACTGGAAAGAGTGGGCACGTCAATTGTTCCATTCCTGACAACGTCCCATTTCAAATTGTCTCAGAAGTGAAAAATTATTACATGTTAGTGACGGCTGCTGCGCTTGACAGAGAGGTTCAATCGGAATATAACATTACCATTACTGCGACTGACTCAGGCTCACCCTCACTGGAGAGCCGAAAAGTTTTATCCATCATGGTTACTGATGTAAATGACAACTCTCCAACTTTTACCCAACACGAGTATACCACAAACATCTTGGAAAACCAACCCACTGGCACCTTTGTTTTGAAAGTAACGGCACAGGATGTGGACGATGCATCTAATGCCGAATTGATTTACCAAATACCAAAAGAGACAAATGCGGACATTTTTTCATTATTTACCATGAACATGGAAACGGGAGACCTTTTCACATTGCGCGTCTTTGATTACGAGCAGTCAGTTTACTTCCAAATCAAGGTGGAGGCCCGAGATGGAGGCGAGCCCCGACTTACCACCACTTGCACCGTCAACGTTTTTATTGTAGACCAAAATGACAACACGCCAGTGGTTCTATATCCTGTGCAAGCCTTCGTTGCCGAGGACATAGTTCCCTTTGAAGCACCAAGAAGCTATTTAGTGACCAAGGTGGTGGCTGTAGACGCGGACTCAGGTCACAATGCGTGGTTGTCTTATAGAATAATCAAAGAAACACAGCCCAATCTGTTCATGGTGGGCTTACACACAGGTGAAATTAGAACCATGCGAGCCTTTGTGGAGCTTGATGAACCGAAGCAAACAATTCTTATTGTGGTCATGGATAACGGGCCAGATGCTCTATCTTCCACAGCTACAGTTAGTATCGCCATTGGTGAGGGGTTTCCAGTTCTACAAGAACTCTTTGAGCTGGCAGAAGAATCTCAGGGCAGCGATAATTTGACGCTCTATTTGGTTATTGCACTGTTCACCGTTTCTTTCCTCTTAATCCTTTTAATCGTTGGAGTTTTTTATTTTAAGCTCTGTCGCCGTAGGTCTGTGTATCGTTCCACCGCTGCCAGTTTTCCCGTTTTCCCGTCAACGTATTACCCACCAAGTTTTACCGATTTCGGTCGCTGTGGGACATTGCTTAAAGATGATCGCTATGATCCATTTCTGACCACCGGCTCATGGAGGGGTGACTTTCGCTTCGGTTCTAACACGGATACTGACACGCTAAAAAAAAGGAGTGCGGCTTATCAAAAGAACACCTTGAGGCGAACCAGTGCAGAAAGATCTACTATTAAGCTTCAGGCTGGTCCCACTCATCCTTGTTATGTGATTACTTGAAAACTGGTCGGGTGCAATGTTTGGAGATGCACTGGTTGTAAAAATCTAAACACCCTTGTTCAAATGCCTGATTTTCTTTGATAAAAAATAAACTCACGATAATATTCTCAAAACTTGCCAAAGTTGAGGAAATTTGGATCAGCTTGAAATGGCTGTCAGTGTTTGCACAAAACGTTAAGACTTCTGCGGAAAGCAGAAAATGCCAGGAAAAGTGCACTTGAATATCTGGACAATAATTTGAAGTTGATCAGATGCGTTTTAAATTGTGGCAGGTGTGTGCAGACTCTCCTTGAACTTGAGTGTGAATCTGATTTGTTAATTCTGAACACTGGTTCATCCCAATCAAGAGGGCGTCCACACTTATGCAACCACAATATCAGAGTTTAAGTTCATTTACCTGCGATTGGCTGCCAAACAGTTCTGGGTGCCTCCTGCCTACTGCCCAAAGAAAACTGGGATAGTCTCCAACATGCCCACGACACTAAGGAGGATAAAGCAGATTCGAAAATGGATATTTACTTACAGTACCATCCTGATTTGTTTTCCCCAATTGGTCATATTAATAATATATATTTGTTGAAATTATTTATCTAAAACCTAGCTTCATGTGTTGACTTTTTGTGTTCATTGAGTTCTGAAAACAAAATATTAAAACATATTTTTAAGGCTGTTAAATGCACTCACCGGATACTTCATTGAGTATACATTCCTTTTGGTGTTTGACATTTGTAATGTTATTTATGTATTTCAAGTAATTTTTGGTCCTAAACTATGCACGGCATCACGATGCAATACAATTCAGCTATAGGTGGTGTGGACGGTGAGTATAGGTTGTGATAACAAACTGTAAACATCATAAAAGACAGATGTTTCAATTATGTGAAATGTTTGTAATTTATTTTTTATCTATGCATGGAATTATTCAACTTGAAAATAATTGTGCGAAACAAACAACTGAAATAGCGTTAAATTAGCATGTTATCGGATGTTATTTTATTTTTGTTTTGTGTTTGTTATTTTAATTTGATAGTTCTAAAGAGTAACCTTTCTTGTCATGCTACTCAGGCTATACTGTATTGTTTATTCATTGCTGGATGAGATCTCTCTTGCAATCTTTCTGCACCAATTGTTGGCTCTGTTTCTATTTTTCTCTCTTTTATGATCATCTGATATCTTTTGTGTCATGTGAATGCCAGACGTGTAAAATGTTTCGCAACGAGCGCGATATAGTTTGAGATTTCAAACTCACCAGACTCTTCCTCGTTTTTTTAAAATCCAAATGAGGCAATGTGTTTTTAACCCTGCTGTTTTGTTAGGTTTATTTTGAAGCAAATCTGTCTTTTTGTTTCTACTTTTTTCGTGTTCATATTAGTCAGTGCTGTTGCTGTTGTGACCTGCATCAATATTTCACCCAATGATGAACAATATTTTTTTGTTAGGCTTTTAATACTACTTTGAAATGGAATGGTTTGGAATCTAAGTACATCTTGAAATAAAAGTTGATTTTGTCAAAAAAAAGAAAGTTAAGTTGTTTTATTTGGGACTCTTTTCAACTACATACAATTTACACACATGCAACCTCAACTATTATGATGACATTCACTGTGAAGTCAGTGCTTCAAGGATAATACTTGTGCGTGTGTGTGTGCGTGTGCGTGTGCGTGTGTGTGTGTGTGTGTGTGTGTGTGTGTGTGTGTGTGTGTGTGTGTGTGTGTGCGTGTGCGTGTGCGTGTGTGTGTGTGTGTGTGTGTGTGTGTGTGTGTGTGTGTGTGTGTGTGTGTGTGTGCGCGCGCACGCGTGTCTGTGATGCGGCATAGAAAAAAAAATGAACATATATGGCGCCAAAGTCATGAAGTGGAGAAATATGTTCTGATATCTGGCCGTGTTATTGTTGGCTCAAGTGCTCCACATTTAATCATGGTTGGATGGTGAAAACCAATGACTGATTTGTTCATTCATACTGTACTGTAGGACTGACACGATACTTGATAACACGTATCGCTTGATGAAAAGCTGGATAGCTGGGCGAATCAGAGTCAAAAGTTTGTTTTCTCCACTTTTCATTTCTACCTTTAGCACATTATAATTAATACATTTTTTGGTGAACAGTGTAGGAGGACTCTTTTTTTTCAGTGCATCAAAAGACTGTGAACGGATGTGCATTGGTGGAGTATGTACTTAATGTAGAGCACATATTCAAAATATCAAGTTTATTGTAAATGTTGTAGACATAAATATGCATCTAAAAACCTTGATTGTATTTACATGTTATTCACCTAATTAAAGACATGTTGAGACTCCTGCGGTTTATGATTTTTTTTTCTATCCTTGTGGGACTTCCTGTGACAACATTACTTGCATCAAAGTAAATGTTATCATTGGTCTGAATACTAACTTTTTTTCCCTCTCTTTTCTTCCGGCCCCCTCCTTCAATGAACCTTCCAATGTTGACCAACAGGTAAGCTCATTTTAAATTATTTCAGCACTCACATGCTTTCTGCTCCCACGATAACATCACACAAATTTCAACCTCATTGAATGCACTAATTAGCTGACACAATCAATATGACACCAGCTGACCCACAATGTGTTTCCATTTCTGCAATTTATTTGCTTGAGCCGCCTCTTCACATGAGACACTGTGCCAAACAATATGTTTATCGGTCATGTCATGCAGACCAGAATCAATCCAACACAAGGATTAAATAGCCTGTTAGCCACCCTTTGCATTCATATAATTTATGCAGAAAAAGTGGTCGTACTGAGATGAAATGTGTTTCAAGTGTAACATACATGAATATTAATAATTCTGCCCGCTGTTGCTGAGCAGACTCGGCCTAAATAATGCACCACCATGATGTGTACAAGGCGGTGCTCTGCAGGACTATGCTGAAAATGAGCACACACACGCAAACGATTTAAGGCACTACCATGACTGGCTTTTTTAGCTCAATTTGAAAAAGAAGATTAATGAAAGGTCAGGGGGTTTCATTGTTTGGCTGCCTGCTCATTTTATATTGATTCCACCCAATGTTGGTGGGACGTTATGGCTCAGTGGGAGTGTGGTCATTTCTCAACCCAGATGTTTGTAACCATGTCAAAGTGTACTTGTTCAAGATACTGAATCCCAAATTGCTCTTAATGCTCTGTCATCAGTCGGTGAATGAGGTAACGGTATGAAGCGCTTTGAATACCCAAAGTAGGAAAGTGTGACAGCCCATTTACCATATGGGTCACTGCTCTTTGATCTGCCCTATACCAACCTATATTGTCTATTCATCTGTACTGTAAGTCTGTCTGTATGTCTACTGTCACATATTCACACTATGATCATATTTTATTTATTTTAATTTTACATGAAATGAAATACCATTCGATGTGTCATTCTACTTCATCTCAGCTGATGGTGCTGTTGCATTAGCTATAAAAGTGCCTCAGAACGTCCAAGAACATTAAGGTAAGAAGTGTACTGGAGTTGGAAGTGACCTCAGAATATGACACATCTGACATAATCTTATATGAACATTATTTAACATGGATGGTTTTACATTATAAGAATCTTCAGCTAGAGAGAGAGAGGGAGAGAGAGAGGGGGGGGGGCGAGGGGGAGGGAGAGGGAGTTTTTTCCTATATATCTCTGTTGTACTAAAAGAGGTTAACAAATGGCAAGTCAGTGTGCTTAGGGGCCAATGTTGAACAGACAAGGCCATCTACAGGTGGAGTCAAGAAAGTTGGTCTTTTATTTTATTAGTTTTCTATTGCATTGACGGGGGCAGTGTGTGACTATAAAACAACAGTTGCTGCTACTAATCTTGAATCTCTAGGTGAAACAAAACAATGTGAACCCTGACAAATTCGATTTCTCTTTCTCTGTCCGTGGTGCTGAAGTACAGTGAAAGCCATGGAAGCCTGTGGAAGTGTGGATATGCGCTTTTACAAAATAAATAACGACCGTTACGTGTATAGTCATTACATTGCCAACAGTCCATCCACACCCTTGCTGCATATTTTGAAAGCAGTTTATTGACTGCTAACTCTTGATTATTATTATTATTATTATTATTTTGCACACAAAAAAACGAAACAAGAAAGGCTCGAAAGTATGTTTCTGAAATACTTTTTAAATCGTCATCGGAAGGGGATTTTATTGTTTTTCAATCTTTGAGTTTTCCGCAACCACCTCGAAGAGGCGCTGTTACATTGAAAATCTACACGTCCGTGCTGCGTACAACAGTGCTGTACCCTCTTCTATCTCTACCATTGCTCACAAGAGATTTTGACCTGGAAGACGAATAGCCCTTGAGCATAAATCGCGCACATCTGAATGCGCCTGTTTTATTTTCGTTTAATTTTTCGTTCAGTTTGCTCGTTATTTTTAAATATTTTGTTTTGACATGGCGTCTAAATGTAACGAACTCAGTATTATCGGGAGACGGTGGTTTGGGCGACGGTCGGCCTGCTTTGTCTTTTTTTGTTTTTTTCTAAACGGAACGCAGGCGCAAATCCGCTACTCGATCCCGGAGGAGATGAAAAAAGGCTCGCTCATCGGAAACGTGTCCCAGGATCTCGATTTGGATCTGAAAAGACTCCGTTCTGGTCGCGCCCGCATCGTGACTGGCGATAACGTCCAGTACGTCGAGCTGAGGGTGGACAAAGGGCTGCTGGTTGTGCATGAGAGGATAGATCGAGAGCAGCTGTGTGGAGACTTTACGCCGTGCAGCTTCACCTTTGAGATTTTATTGGAAAACCCAATGGAATTACATCCGGTAAGCATCGAGGTGACAGACGTGAATGACAACACTCCCACCTTTGAAAGCATACTTTTAGAATTTAAAATTAGTGAAGCAGCCACACTTGGCTCCCGTTTTGTTTTGGAGAATGCTCACGATGCCGACGTGGACGCAAACGCTCTGCAGAGCTACATTTTAAGGCCGAGTGAAAACTTTGTTTTGAAGCAACACCTCAGTCCGGCGGGTAGAAAATATGCCGAAATGGTGCTTCAGAAAGCCTTAGACCGAGAAAAACAGCCGCGGCTCTCCTTAAAATTGGTGGCTGTGGACGGGGGAAATCCGCGGAGATCGGGTACAGTAAATATAGAAGTAATTATCCTAGATATTAATGATAACGCACCCGTCTTCAATCAAAGCATATATAAAACCAAGTTATTTGAAAATGCACCAAAGGGTGCTTTCGTTTTGTCCGTGAATGCCACGGATGCTGATAGCAGTTCAAACGGAATTGTAACATACTCATTTTCAAAATTAAATTCGGGAACAGCAGATAAGTTTTACATAAATGAGAGGACAGGGTGCATATTTGTAGAAAAACAAATAGATTATGAAAAAGACAAAACCATAGAATTTATGGTTCAAGCAATAGATCAAGGTGGCCTGAGTGAGTCTGCAAAAGTGGAAATTGAAGTCATGGATTTGAATGACAATGTCCCAGTCGTAAATGTGATGTCCTTTACAAGTCCCGTGGCGGAAAATTCCCCAGCAGGCACCACTTTTGGTATTATTCATGTTAAAGACCAAGATTCAAGACAAAATGGCCATGTAAACTGTGCCATCGAAGGACTTGCTCCATTTAAAATTAAATCTAATGGGAGAAATTATTTTGCATTGATGACCGATGCTAATTTAGACCATGAACGTGTGTCAGAATACAATATCACGGTCGTCGCGTCAGACGCAGGCTCACCTCCCCATTCCAGTAAAAGGACTTTTAATTTGAAAGTGTCAGACGTGAATGACAACGCCCCCGTCTTTCCTGACAGCTTTTATAAAGCAAACATAGCCGAGAACAACTCGCCAAGTGTTTCTTTGCTTAGCGTGAGTGCTAAAGACCCAGATGAAAACCAGAACGCTCGTATCTCCTACATGTTGGAGCAGAGTGAAATTGGAGGAAGATCGATCAGTGAATTTGTGTCTGTGAATGTAGAAAGCGGAGTTATTAGTGCAGCTCGATCATACGACTATGAGAAAATCAAAGAGCTGATATTTGTTGTCAGAGCTCAGGACGGGGGCTCTCCTCCTCTTAGCACCAACGTGAGCGTTTGCATCATGATCCAGGACCAGAACGACAACGCCCCTCAGGTCCTGTACCCGGTTGTGACGGGCGGCTCGCTGCAGGCCGAAATGGTGCCTCGTTCGGCCGATGTAGGCTATCTGGTGACGAAAGTGGTGGCCGTGGACGTGGACTCTGGCCAGAACGCCTGGCTCTCCTATAAAGTGCACAAAGGTACTGACAGGGCACTGTTTGAAGTGGGCCTTCACAATGGAGAAATACGAACTGTCCGTCAAGTGACTGACAAAGATGCCGTCAAACAAAGACTGACTGTTGTTGTGGAGGACAACGGACAGCCTTCTCGTTCAGCCACGGTCATTGTGAATGTGGCAGTGGCTGACAGTTTCCCTCAAGTACTGGCAGAGTTCACTGACTCGGGCATGAATGACAAGGAGTACAATGATCAGCTTACTTTTTACTTAGTCTTGGCGCTGGCGGTGGTCTCCTTCCTCTTCCTCACCTGCTTGCTGCTGATTATATCGGTCAAAGTGTATCGGTGGAGACAGTCGCGCGTCATGTACCACTCCAACCTGCCTATCATTCCTTATTATCCACCACGATACTCGGATACTTTGGGGACGGGGACCCTCCCGCATGTGTACAATTACGAAGTGTGCAGGACCACCGACTCCAGAAAAAGTGACATGAAGAATATGCAAGCCATGAGTCAAAGTTTAGTGAGCGTGGATGGAGCTGATGCTGAAAGGCCACATGTGACCAAGGAGATGCCAGGAAACCTTTCACAGATGTCAACCTCGGTGAGTCAAATATTTGACCATTACAGCCTTTTGAGATAAAAATGTGTTTCCACGTACATCGATCTTCCTGACTATTTATTTTTCACTCAAGTCACAAATTACAAACAATGCATGACACATATTTTTTTCTATCGTGATTTCATATTATGATGCTACACACGCAGATAATCGGAAATCTTGTTGAGGTACTTGACAAATACCTTTTCCACGATAAATTACTGTCAAAGGGCACTTGGTACATTAGAACGATGTCATCAAACTGTATACCTCTCTTGTGTTGTTTTGTGGGCATTTCATCAACATCAAAAGCATACCATGTGTTTTTAGCTCTGCATCTTGTTTTGATTCGGATGTTGGTCCTCCTGCTAAATTGTCAAAAGTTGGAGAATTACACTAAATTGTTGATATCATGATATCAGATTTTTGAATACATACAATGATAATAAACAACTATTAAATTGATTAAAACATAACATTGTAGTCTTCTTTTATTATATACACTTTTACATGTATAAATTTGTACAGAACTGTACTCTGTGTGTGTGTGTGTGTGTGTGTGTGTGTGTGTGTGTGTGTGTGTGTGTGTGTGTGTGTGTGTGCGTGTGCGTGTGCGTGTGTGCGTGAGTGTGTGCGTGCATGTGTGGATTAGTTTTTTTTTCGGTTATTTAAGAAAAAGTGACAGTGCATATTCATAAAAATAAACATTTGAATTTACATATGTCATATTACAGCTGTGGGCGAGTTTGCACCGTCCTTTGGCATGTTGAGGTCACGTGTAGGCAATAAATACAGTCAAAATGTGGTTAAAAAAACGATGACTGCAAATAAAATTGGATGACGTGTTCCAAGTATATACGTATATACCGTAGATGTAATTGACATATATTTGGCTTTATTGTATGATGCAAGTGGTTGTTCGTCTCTATGTGTCCTGTTTTTTTGAGGGTCGCCAATTTAAGGTGTCCCTTGCCAACTGCTCAATGAAAGTGAGAACGACCGGGTTCGATAATGAATGTATCGATGGATTTTGTTGAAAACGAACACTGGCCCTGTTGCATTACTTTGAAAATGCTTTGGGTGCCGCTGGTGCAACATCATTGAATTTGTGGGAAACGACTGTTTGTCGTCCTCCCCGACTCCTTGAAGCACTGCGTTGCTGAGAAATTTTACGTGCTGATCTTTTGAAGAGGCACGCTTTCTGTAGATTCTCCTGTTGGTTTTAGAATTATTTTGAGGACATCCAAGTTTTATTGGAAGAAATAATCTTGGAATTTATATTTTGAAAATCACGATGGATTGCGTGTGGATGCGCGGCGTCAGTGACCGATGGCGCACACTTTTTGTCATTCTTTGTCTCAGTGGGCTGCGCTCCGCGAGTGGACAGGCTCGCTATTCCATACCGGAGGAGCAGGCCGAAGGCTCTTTTGTTGGAAATATTGCAAGAGATTTGGTCTTGGATTTAGGGAGACTCCTGGCAGGTAAAGCTCGTATTATAACAAGCAAAAATCGACAGTATGTTGATTTAAAACGAGACAAAGGCACGCTTGTGGTGAAAGAGCGCATCGACCGAGAGGAGCTTTGTGGAAAGTCGACGCCCTGCAGCTTTAATTTCGACATCATTTTAGAAAACCCAATCCAGTTTTTTCGTGTATCAGTGGAAGTGGTGGACATTAATGACAACAGTCCGTCCTTCCCACAGCCTGAAATCCATTTAAAAATTGTTGAAAATGCTGCAGTGGGGACTCGTTTCTCACTCGCGAATGCAGCCGACCCTGATGTTGGTGTGCATGATGTTCAGAAATATGCACTAAAACCATCGGATAATTTTCAACTAGAAATACAAAATGAACCAAATGGCAGAAAGGTTATAGAAATGGTTTTGCAAAAGGCTTTGGACCGAGAGAAAGAGGAGAGTCTCACACTCATTTTGATGGCTACTGATGGTGGTGAGCCACATCGATCAGGGACGGTGAGAATTCAAATCTCTGTGATGGATGCAAACGATAACGCACCAGTCTGCACCCAACCTGTTGATAAAGTTGATGTGCCAGAAAATACACCTACAGGAACATTGATCACAACTGTTAGTGCAAATGATGCTGATGCGGGCCTCAATGGTGACATCATTTATTCAATTTCCCATTTTACAAAAGAGGAAGAGCAGCATTTTAATGTAAATATGAAAACAGGAGAGATCAATATCGCTGGTAATTTGGATTTTGAGAAATCCAAGAGCTATGAATTAAATGTACAGGCAAGGGACCACGGAGGTTATACAGATA
The DNA here is from genome assembly GCF_051943395.1 of Hippocampus bargibanti. Taxonomy (NCBI): domain Eukaryota; kingdom Metazoa; phylum Chordata; class Actinopteri; order Syngnathiformes; family Syngnathidae; genus Hippocampus; species Hippocampus bargibanti. The sequence continues at coordinate 8,727,459 of NC_142735.1, forward strand.
CATGCAAAGTAGTTGTTAACATACTTGATGAGAATGACAATGTTCCCACCATTGAGTTCATGTCATATTCTCAATCGATACCCGAGGATTCTCCGCCAGGTACAACGGTCGCTGTTTTTAATGTGAATGATGAAGATTCTGAAAGCAATGGAGTTGTCAAGTGCTCCATTAACGATGACGCCCCTTTTAAAATTGAGTCTTCTCTCACAGGTTACTACACCATTGTGACTGAAAACTTTTTAGATAGAGAACTTGTCCCTGAATATAATGTGACCATTACAGCTTCCGACCAAGGCTCCCCACCCTTATCGAGTTGTAAAAACATCAATGTTAAAATATCGGACGTGAATGACAACCCACCTAAATTCCATCTGTCAGAATACAGCAGGACGGTGCCAGAGAACAACTCTCCTGGTTATTCTATGTTCACGGTAAGTGCCAGTGATGCCGACTGCGGCCAGAATGCTCGAGTGTCTTACTTTCTGGAAGATAAAGAAGTTCATGGAGCAGCTGCGTCATCTTTTGTATCAGTGAATTCAGAGAATGGTGTCGTCCATGCCGTCAAATCTTTTGATTTTGAACAAGTCAAATCTTTTGACTTTAATGTCACTGCCCGAGACTCCGGATCCCCACCACTCAGTTCTGTGGCCACAATTCGCATCCTGATCCAGGACCAGAACGACAACCCGCCCCAGATCCTGTACCCAGTTATGACGGGCGGCTCGCTGCTGGCCGAAATGGTGCCTCGTTCAGCCGATGTGGGCTATCTGGTGACTAAAGTGGTGGCGGTGGATGTGGACTCTGGCCAGAACGCCTGGCTCTCCTATAAAGTGCACAAAGCCAGCGACAGGGCGCTGTTTGAAGTGGGCTTCCACAACGGGGAAATCCGAACTGTCCGTCAAGTGACCGACAAAGATGCCGTCAAACAAAGGCTGACTGTTGTTGTGGAGGACAACGGGCGACCCTCTCGTTCAGCCACGGTCATCGTGCATGTGGCGGTGGCTGACAACTTCCCTGAAGTGCTGGCAGAGTTCACTGACTTGAACATGCATGACAAGGAATACAGTGTCCAGCTGACTTTTTACTTGGTCTTGGCCCTGGCGGTGGTCTCCTTCCTCTTCATTACCTGCTTGCTGCTGATCATATCGGTCAAAGTGTACAGGTGGAGACAGTCTCGCGTCATGTACCACTCCAACCTGCCTGTCATTCCATATTATCCCCCACGTTACTCGGATACTTTGGGGACGGGGACTCTCCCGCACGTATACAATTACAATGTGTGCAAGACCGCCGACTCCAGGAAAAGTGACATGAAGAACATTCAAGCCATGAGTCAAAGTTTAGTAAGTGTGGATGGAGTTGATGCTGACATGCCGCACGTGAACCAGGAGCTTTCAGGAAACTGCTCACTGATGTCAACCTTGGTGAGTGAAATATGCCAACCATTTTTTTCAAATATGTTTGTGATTGATAGCTGTGAAATATTGCAAATGTGGACGCGGGTGGTCACATCGCTCTTCCTCACAAATATGAAACAATTATTATCTATACATACATCTTGCTTGATAGAGCACTTTCACAGCAGCTGCAGCTGAACAAACCAGTTCATGAGTAAAATAATAAACTCAACACATAACATAAAACACAGTTATATAATCCTGACCATTTTGCCTCCTACGCTTTGTTGTTAAAATCAGTTTGAGATAAGAGGAGATAATAAAATTATTACCATGAAAAATGTTGACAGTATGTTTACGTTTGTGGAGAAATACAGGATTGTTTGAATAGTTTGATCTTTGGCATTTTTTACCCATTGTAATAATGTGTCGTTTTGACAGAGAAACATATACACAAACAAATCAAAAAGCCTACGTTTTGTAATACGGCTCTTCTTGAGCCCCACCCCTCGTGTCTTTGGTTCGGCAATGGTCATAATGGAAGCACGATGGTGAATATTCTATCTGAGAATGTCCTTGTCCAAATCTTTATATTTCATTGCCACTTCTCATGTTTGTTGTCCAGAGAAGGTTTGAGCTGATTCTTCATCCTTCTTAAAAAAAAAAACAACAACGACATGTATATCTTGGGGGTGCTTGGTGGTTCTTTTGTGTGGATACAATTTGGAAGTGCTTGAATCGAGGTTCTTTGGAAAAAAACTCTGCTACAAAGTTTTGTTCATTTCTGTGCACAGTGCTTGTGCATCTGAAATTGACTTTGTCATTTGTTTTGTTTTAAACATTGATGAGTATGTAAGTTCTTGTGGTCCAATGACTGTTAAATCTTTCCTCCATAGCAGGCATTTTGCATTTCTTGCCCCACAGCCTATAGAGCCTGCAGCCTAGCTTTGTAGTGTGCTCCCTGAGAGCCTTCAGCAGGAAATTCATAACTAGCATGTGGGTTCAAATAAACTGTTATAACTTCTTTATTTGTTGTTAAATCTTTATGAAACTTTCAGTACACTTTCATAACATAACATATAATAGAATAAGATAACGTTTTTTTGTGAAATTTATTGATAGAGATTCACTAAATCTCTATTTTTATTTTTTCTTTCCATTCCATTTTTTTATTCTATTCTTTCCATGATTGAATTGACAGATTTTAAATTCAATGCGTGTTTCCTTTTATTCCTGCCAAAATGGTGTTAATTGTATAATCATAAAAATCAAAGCCTAAACATTTTGGTTATTGCATTTACCGTCCGTTCATGTTTTGTGAACTTTCCTTGATAGAGAGAATAGCCCAGATTCAATATTGAAAGGCATTATTTAAAAAAATGTGAATGAATCATGTAACTTTTTTTCTTTCAAATATATGGAATGAGAAATGGCAACTTTGTTTTATTGAATTATTTTTAATATATGCTGAAAATGATGAAACGTTTTAATCTCACACTGAGGACTTTAGGAATTTGGAGGAAATTTTAATGCCTTATTCTAAATGTCATTGGTAAGATAATACATTTAAATAAGTAGATCACTTTTGCATTGAATAACACCTCATTTTTCACCGTTGTTGCTACATTGTAAGTTATTGGTCGGATCAGATAAAAACAAAAAAGCAAACGTCTAAAGTCATATTGGATTGCTTTTGATAAATAAATGCACTACTGAGAAAATGCACTGAGCGCCGCTCGTGACGCGTCAGTGAATTGCATGCGTGTAGATGTCCTCTCTCTGAGGAACTGGGTTAGCGAGAAAGACGACGGTCTTTTTTGTCACTTAAAACGCACGTTTTCTATGGACTCTTTGATTCAATCTATCTGATTGGATTTAGGAACGATCCCCCCCAAAGGATACATCGTGTTTTTTTTTTTTTGTTTTTGGTTTTTTAATTCACGATGGATTGTTTGTGGATATGCGTTGTCATCGGCCGATGGCGCACACTTTTTGTCATTCTTTGTCTCTGTGAGCTGCGCTTCGCGAGTGGACAGGCTCGCTATTCCATACCGGAGGAGCAGGCCGAAAGCTCTTTTGTCGGAAATATTGCAAGGGATTTGGACTTGGACTTGGGCAGACTCGTGGCAGGTAAAGCTCGAATCGTGAGTAAAGGAGGTCGACAGTATGTTGATTTAAAGCGAGACAAAGGCTGGCTTGTGGTGAAAGAGCGCATCGACCGAGAGGTGCTTTGTGGAAAATCGACGCCCTGCAGCTTCAATTTCGACGTCATTTTAGAAAACCCAATCCAGCTTTTTCGTGTAACAGTGGAAGTTGTGGACATTAATGACAACAGTCCCTCCTTCCCACAGCCTGAAATTAACATGAACATCTCCGAGAATGCTCAAGTGGGGACTCGGTTCTCTCTCGCGAATGCTGCCGATTTTGATGTTGATGTTAATGATATTCAGAAATACACACTAAGACCATCAACTACTTTCAAATTGGAAATACACAATCAACCAGATGGTGAGGGTTTTATGGAGATGGTTTTGGAGAAGCCTTTAGACCGAGAAAGAGAAGAGAGCCTCTCACTCGTTTTAATTGCTTCAGATGGTGGTGAGCCACATAAATCAGGGACAGTGAGAATTCAAATCACTGTGTTGGATACCAATGACAACGCGCCAGTCTGCACTCAACCAGTTTACAAGGTCGATGTGCCAGAAAATTCACCTGCAGGAACATTGATCTCGACTGTTCGTGCAAACGACGCAGATGCTGGCCTCAATAGTGACGTCTCTTACTCAACCCCCCATTTGACCAAAGACGAAAAGCAGATATTTCATATTAATGTTAAAACGGGAGAGATTAAACTTACTGGTGTACTCGATTTTGAAAAATCAAAAATGTTTCAATTGAAAGTTCAGGCTAGTGATCACGGTGGATATACGGATACATGCAAAGTAATTGTTAACATACTTGATGAGAATGACAATGTTCCCACCATTGAGTTCATGTCATATTCTCAATTGATACCCGAGGATTCCCCCCCAGGTACAACTGTTGCTGTTTTTAACGTGAATGATGAAGATTCTGAGGGCAATGGAGTTGTCAAGTGCTTCATTAACGATGACGCCCCTTTTAAAATTGAGTCTTCTCTCACAGGTTACTACACCATTGTGACTGAAAACATTTTAGATAGGGAACTTGTCGCTGAATATAATGTAACCATTACAGCTTCCGACCAAGGCTCCCCACCCTTATCGAGTAGTAAAAACATCAATGTTAAAATATCGGACGTGAATGACAACCCGCCTAAATTCCATCTGTCAGAATACAGCAGGACGGTGCCGGAGAACAACTCTCCAGGTTTTTCGATGTTTACGGTCAGTGCTAGCGATGCCGACTCGGGCCAGAATGCTCGAGTGTCTTACTTTCTAGAGGAGAAAGAAGTTCATGGTGCAGCCTTGTCATCTTTTGTATCCATGAATTCAGAGAATGGCGTCATTCATGCTATGAAATCTTTTGATTTTGAACAAATAAGATCTTTTGAATTTAATGTTACTGCCCGGGACTCTGGTTCCCCTCCACTCAGTTCTGTGGCTACAGTTCACATTCTGATCCAGGATCAGAACGACAATGCCCCTCAGGTTCTGTACCCAGTTGTGACGGGTGGCTCGCTGCTGGCCGAAATGGTGCCTCGTTCGGCCGATGTGGGCTATCTGGTGACGAAAGTGGTGGCGGTGGACGTGGACTCTGGCCAGAACGCCTGGCTCTCCTATAAAGTGCACAAAGCCAGCGACAGAGCGCTGCTTGAAGTGGGTCTGCACAACGGAGAAATCCGAACTGTCCGTCAAGTGACCGACAAAGATGCCGTCAAACAAAGGCTGACTGTTGTTGTGGAGGACAACGGGCGGCCCTCTCGTTCAGCCACGGTCATTGTGCACGTGGCGGTGGCTGACAGCTTCCCTCAAGTGCTTGCAGAGTTCACTGACTCTGGCATGAATGACAAGGAGTATAATGACCAGCTGACTTTTTACTTGGTCTTGGCCCTGGCCGTGGTCTCCTTCCTCTTCATTACCTGCTTGCTGCTGATTATATCGGTCAAAGTGTACCAGTGGAGACAGTCTCGCGTCATGTACCACTCCAACCTGCCTGTCATTCCGTATTATCCCCCACGCTACCCGGATACTTTGGGGACGGGCACTCTCCCGCACGTGTACAATTACGAAGTGTGCAGGACCACCGACTCTAGAAAAAGTGACATGAAGAATATGCAAGCCACGAGTCAAAGTTTAGTGAGTGTGGACGGAATTGAAGCTGACATGCCGCATGCGAGCAAGGAGCTTTCAGGAAACTGCTCACAGATGTCCACCTTGGTGAGTGAAATATGTCAACCATTTTTCAATGGATTTTTCAATGCATTGAAATTACAAATTAAAAATATGTAGTTCCCCATGCAGTATCAATGTTTAAATGTCTAACCATGAATGGTGAGTATTTAGATTAGATAACCGTTATTTGTCTCACAATGGAGTATTTGAGAATCCAGAGCAGCAAAGGTATGGAATGAAGGGGTAAGTTAAAAGAAGTACAGGAATAAAATACTTTATTTGAATATCCTTACAATTCAAATTCACTGCATCCCAGTGGCAATTCGACTGCTCGTTGTCTCGGTTGTCCCTCTCCGTGGTGCTGAAGGACAATTTTCAGTGGGGTTTGCAGTCCAGCGGTCAAACTGGAGAATTACTGTCAAGGGTCAGCATTCCTTGGATATCATTTGAATCTGACGCACAAAATTACACACATCACCCGACTTACTGATTAGATATTTGTGAAATTTACAAATGTAGCTTTTTGTAATTTTGCATGCGTTTTAATGAAGTTATCACGGGACGTACCATCTTTTCGAGACAAGGTTTTTTTTACCTTTTTTATTCTGACTGGACTTATGTCATGTGTAGGCCTCTATGTGGCGCTGTTACACTTTAAATGGGCGATTTGTGCTGCGTGATGCAGTGTCGATCCCTCCCCTGTCACTGCCATAAAGCAAAAGAAAGCTTCGCGTCAACAACAAAAAAAGGCTTGAGCGATAAACATTGCCGTATAATTACACCTCGTTCGTTGTTTTGTTTTGGGACCATTTAACATTCTTACAAAAAATATTTTCACATGGAGTTTAAAGACATTCATCAAGGCCAAGAAGGAAAATGGCGACGCAAGGTCTGCGTCTTTATCTTTTGGTATATTTTTCTAAATGGAATACAGGCGCAAATCCGCTACACGCTCCCGGAAGAGATGAAAAAAGGCTCGCTGGTCGGAAATGTTGCCGAAGATCTCGGTTTGGATCTGAAAAGACTCCGTTCTGGGCGCGCCCGCATCGTGACCGGTGAGAACGTCCATTACGTCGAGCTGAGGGTGGACAAAGGGCTGCTGGTTGTCCACGAGAGGATAGATCGAGAGCAGCTGTGTGGTGACGTGACGCCGTGTAGCTTCACCTTTGAGATTTTATTGGAAAACCCCATGGAATTGCATCCGGTAACCATCGAGGTGACAGACGTGAATGACAATGCGCCAGCATTTGAAAATAGGCACATAGATTTTGAAATAAGCGAGTCGGCTACACTTGGCTCCCGTTTTGTTTTGGAGAGTGCGTATGATGCTGATGTGGGGGCAAACGGTGTGCAGAGCTACATTTTAACACCGAGTGATAATTTTGTTTTAAAACAACACGTCAGTCCTGGGGGCAGAAAATATGCAGAAATTGTGCTTCAAAAAGCCTTAGACAGAGAAGAACAGCCGCGGCTCTCATTAAAATTAGTGGCCGTGGATGGGGGAAATCCACAGAGATCAGGTACAATAAATATGCAAATTGTTATCCTAGATATAAATGATAACGCACCTGTATTCAATCAAAGCATATATAAGGCAAAGTTATTTGAAAATGCACCCCAAAACACTCATGTTTTGACTCTAAATGCCACTGATGCTGATAGTGGTTCAAATGGAATGGTGACATATTCATTTTCAAAATCAAACACAGGAATGATAGATGTGTTTCATATAGATGAGATGACAGGGTGTTTATCTGTTGCAAAACAAATAGACTATGAAAAGGACAAAATACTTGAATTTGTGGTTCAAGCAAAAGATCAAGGGGGACTTAGTGAGTCTGCAAAAGTTGAAATTGAAGTCTTAGATTTAAATGACAATGCTCCAGTCATCAATACAATGTCCTTCACGAGTCATTTGCAAGAAGACTCTACCGTTGGTGCCACTATCGGCATCATTAATATAAAAGACCAAGATTCCGGTGAAAATGGCCATGTAAGGTGTGCAATTGAAGGCCGCGTTCCATTTAAAATTATATCCAATGTGAGGAATTATTTTGCATTGATGACGGATGCTGATTTAGACCGTGAAAGTGTTTCAGAATACAACATCACGGTTGTTGCGTCAGACGCAGGATCGCCTCCCCTTTCCAGTAAAAAAATGTTTAATTTGAAAGTGTCAGACGTGAATGACAACGCCCCTGTGTTTCCTGTCAGTGTTTATAGTGCAAAAGTTGCAGAGAACAATTCGCCAGGTGTTTCTTTGCTCAGTGTGAATGCCAAAGACCCAGATGAAAACCAGAACGCCCGCGTCTCCTACATGTTGGAGCAGAGTGAAATTGGAGGAAGATCGATTCTTGAGTTTGTGTCTGTGAATGCAGAAAGCGGAGTGGTTAGTGCAACTCGCTCATACGACTATGAGAAAATCAAAGAGCTGATATTTGTTGTCAGAGCTCAGGACGGGGGCTCTCCTCCTCTCTGTAGCAACGTGAGTGTCCGCATCCTGGTCCAGGACCAGAACGACAACGCCCCTCAGGTCCTGTACCCGGTTGTGACGGGCGGCTCGCTGCTGGCCGAAATGGTGCCTCGTTCGGCTGATGTGGGCTACCTGGTGACTAAAGTGGTGGCCGTGGACGTGGACTCTGGCCAGAACGCCTGGCTCTCCTATAAAGTTCACAAAGTCACCGACAGGGTGCTGTTTGAAGTGGGCCTCCACAACGGAGAAATCCGAACTGTCCGTCAACTGACCGATAAAGATACTGTTAAACAAAGACTGACTGTTGTCGTGGAGGACAACGGGCAGCCCTCTCGTTCGGTGACGGTCATTGTGAACGTGGCAGTGGCTGACAGTTTCCCTCAGGTGCTGGCAGAGTTCACAGACTCGGGCATGAATGACAAGGAGTACAATGACCAGTTGACTTTTTACTTAGTCTTGGCGCTGGCGGTGGTCTCCTTCCTGTTCATCACCTGCTTGCTGCTGATCATATCGGTCAAAGTGTACCGGTGGAGGCAATCTCGCGTCATGTACCACTCCAACCTGCCTGTCATCCCATATTATCCACCAAGATACTCGGATACTTTGGGGACGGGGAACCTCCCACACGTGTACAATTACAAGGTGTGCAGGACGACCGACTCCAGAAAAAGTGACATGAAGAACATGCAAGCAATGAGTCAAAGTTTAGTGAGTGTGGATGAAGCTGATGCTGATATGCCGCATGTGAACAAGGAACTGTCAGGAAACCTTTCACAGATGTCAACATTGGTGAGTCAAACTTTTCACAATTCGTGATTGATTTATTTTTGTATGTATGTTTCTTATTATTCATAAAATCTGAAACAGTTCATATTTCTAGAATTTTTTTCTCCATTATTTCAGAAACCGAATAATTGTAGCCTATTTAAAGTCGGGGATTGTCAAGTGACCTCACATTTACATATTCATGAAGTTACAGGCCACCTTTACATATTTCTTACTACAAGCAATTTTATTCACACATTACACACATATATTATTCATACAAATATTGTTTGAATATAAATACAAATGTATGAATATAAATACATCAAGTTCAATATTTTCCAAACTCATCGTGTTTAAAACTCAGAATTGCACCTCAGCGAAGTGCATTACTGAGCACATTTTGGTCGAACTAACTTACATTTCATAATTACACATTTTACTTGAGCCGAATGTGCCCACTTAACCGTGTGCTCCACAAATGAGTTGCGTGGAATTCCATGCCTTCTCGTTTTCAATGTACAGTATGATACTGATTCTTTGTCAGTATCATAATATTCGATGTTTTTGTGTGTGCCTTCAACTTTAAGATAAAAAAACGTGTTTTATTAAATGATGTACAGCACTGATAAAATTCCAACGAATGTCTTGCTCTTCTCAGCCAGGATTTCAATGTTGTTGTCCATGGCGCTGAAACTGTTTCTGCTTTACGTGATTTAATAATACATACGATGCAATTGATGACAATACATGGGCAGCCTTTTTTCCAACACATTTTATCACATATTCGGTACTTGTTGTGACCACTGAATGAATTGATTAATATTAATATAGGCGTAATATGTAATACAATCTTCTAAACGTCATACTATCGTTTAAATTACTTAGTCATAAAATTAATCTCCATACTGATTTTTGTTCACGTTTGAATACAATATTTTCTAGATAATTACTTAATAGAATCTGCACGGTAAAAAAAGGAAATATTAGATATGTTTAACATGAGTCGAAAATGTATTTGTACATTGATGCGTCTTGAGCTGCAATTTATAGTATCCCTCGATTAAAGTGCTTTGCAACTCTGGTGGGGCGTATAAAACAAAAGTGCACTACTGTGAAAATGCTCTGAGCGCCGCTGGTGACACGTCATTGAATTTAAAGGATACGACTGTGTACTATCCTGCTCTTGGATTCCAATGAGCACTGCCTTGATGCATGAGAAATAGACGTGCTGCATGCCGTCTGGAGAGCCACGTACGTGTAGCCGTGTACGTGTTGATTTAAGATTTTTCGATTGAATCGACTCGTTTTACCTAAAGAAATCAACTTGTTATTTTTGTTTGTGCGTGCGTATATATATTTTTAATTACGATGGATTGTGTGTGGATGCGCGGTGTCATCGGCCGATGGCGCAATCTTTTTGTCATTCTTTGTTTCTGTGCGCTCCGCTCCGCGAGTGGACAGGGTCGCTATTCCATACTGGAGGAGCAGGCCGAAGGCTCTTTTGTTGGAAATATTGCGAGAGATTTGGACTTGGACTTGGGCAGACTCGTGGCAGGTAAAGCTCGAATCGTGACCAAAGGAGGCCGACAGTATGTTGATTTAAAGCTAGACAAAGGCACGCTTGTGGTGAAAGAGCGCATCGACCGAGAGGAGCTTTGTGGGAAGTCGACGCCTTGCAGCTTCAATTTCGACGTCATTTTAGAAAACCCAATCCAGCTTTTTCGTGTAACAGTGGAAGTCGTGGACATTAATGACAACAGTCCTTCCTTCCCACAACCTGAAATTAATTTGAACATCGCCGAAAGTGTCACAACGGGCACTCGGTTCTCTCTCGCTAATGCAGCCGACGCTGATGTCGGTATTTATGATGTTCAGAAATATGTATTAAAACCGTCAGATTATTTTAAATTGGAAAGTCAAAATCAACCAAATGACAGAAGGGTTCTTGAAATGATTTTGGAGAAGCATTTAGACCGAGAGAAAGAGGCGAGTCTCGCACTTATTTTGATTGCGTCAGATGGTGGTGAGCCACATAAATCAGGGACGGTGAGAATTCAAGTAACTGTACTCGATGCAAATGACAACGCGCCAGTCTGCACTAAACCTGTTTATAAAATCGACGTGCCCGAAAATTCACATATGGGTACGGTAATCACGACTGTTAGTGCAAACGATGCTGATGCGGGACTCAACGGCGACGTTGCATATTCGACTCCTCATACTACTAAAGAAGAACATCACCTTTTCAAAATAAATAAAGAAACGGGGGAAATCAAACTTGTAGGTAAATTAGATTTTGAGAAATCAAGGAGCTACGAATTAAGTGTCCTAGCTAGTGATCACGGTGGATATACAGATACATGCAAAGTAATTGTTAATATACTTGATGAGAATGACAATGTTCCCACCATTGAGGTCATGTCATATTCTCTATCGATACCCGAGGATTCCCCCCCAGGAACAACTGTTGCTGTTTTTAACGTGAATGATGAAGATTCTGAGGGTAATGGAGTTGTCAAGTGCTTCATTAACGATGACGCCCCTTTTAAAATCGAGTTTTCTCTCACAGGTTACTACACCATTGTTACTGAAAACGTTTTAGATAGGGAACTTGTCGCTGAACATAATGTGACCATTACAGCCTCTGACCAAGGTTCCCCACCACTGTCGAGTAGTAAAAACATCAATGTTAAAATAGCTGACGTGAATGACAACCCGCCTAAATTCCATCTTCCAGAATACAGCAGGGTGGTCCCAGAGAACAACTCTCCAGGTTTTTCAATGTTTACGGTCAGTGCTAGCGATGCCGACTCGGGCCAGAATGCTCGAGTGTCTTACTTTCTAGAGGAGAAAGAAGTTCATGGTCTAGCCTTGTCATCTTTTGTATCCATGAATTCAGAGAATGGCGTCATTCATGCTATGAAATCTTTTGATTTTGAACAAATAAGATCTTTTGAATTTAATGTTACTGCCCGGGACTCTGGTTCCCCTCCACTCAGTTCTGTGGCTACAGTTCACATTCTGATCCAGGATCAGAACGACAATGCCCCTCAGGTTCTGTACCCAGTTGTGACGGGTAGCTCGCTGCTGGCCGAAATGGTGCCTCGTTCGGCCGATGTGGGCTATCTGGTGACGAAAGTGGTGGCGGTGGACGTGGACTCTGGCCAGAACGCCTGGCTCTCCTATAAAGTGCACAAAGCCAGCGACAGAGCGCTGCTTGAAGTGGGTCTGCACAACGGAGAAATCCGAACTGTCCGTCAAGTGACCGACAAAGATGCCGTCAAACAAAGGCTGACTGTTGTTGTGGAGGACAACGGGCGGCCCTCTCGTTCAGCCACGGTCATTGTGCACGTGGCGGTGGCTGACAGCTTCCCTCAAGTGCTGGCAGAGTTCACTGACTTGAACATGCATGACAAGGAGAACCATGACCAGCTGACTTTTTATTTGGTTTTGGCCCTGGCGGTGGTCTCCTTTCTCTTCATCACTTGCTTGCTGCTGATAATATCGGTCAAGGTGTACCGGTGGAGACAGTCTCGCGTCATGTATCACTCCAACCTGCCTGTCATTCCATATTATCCCCCACGCTACTCGGATACTTTGGGGACGGGCACCCTCCCGCACGTGTACAATTACGAGGTGTGCCGGACCACCGACTCCCAAAAAAGCGACATGAAGAATATGCAAGCCATGAGTGAAAGTCTAGTGAGTGTGGATGGAGCGGATACTGACATGCCGGCTGCGAGCAAGGAACTATCAGGAAACCTTTCACAGATGTCAACCTTGGTGAGTCAAGTTTTTTCCCCATTTTTATATGATTTTAATTTTTAAGTCTCACAATGCGAAAATGAAAAACTAAGTATATCCACCTCCGAAAACACTATATCTTAATTGTGCTTTCCTTTTTTTTACTTTTGGATTATTGCGTGGCTCTCTTCACTTTTCTTCTTGGTCAAACAGTTTATATTTGGTCCTTTTCATATTTGTCATAGTTATGTTTGAGGAGTTTGTCCAAGATTGATATGGTCCTTTTTCATCTTATCATAAATATTTCTGAAACAACCATCGACTTTAATCCTGATCATCATTGTCACAGACCACATGTATAGCATTGACTGGCAAAATGTGGTTGGGTATTTTCTGTGATAAATATGTGTAAACTTGAGAGTAATTCACCTCTGTTAATTGTGAGTGTAACTGTTGCTGTTTCAGAATTTAGATAACTTCTTCATCAAGGAGTGCTCACATTTGTTGAAGTATGAAGCCTGCTTTAAAATTTCACGGCAATGTGTCTGTTGGCCTTCTTTGATCAGTCAAGAGTGTCTAAATACTTCAAGGCAAGTGATTATTGATGATTATTTGGAGGTTTGAAAAGTCTCCAAGACATGCAGACTTGCTCAGTTTTCACCATCTGCACTACAAGCAAGTGACCCATGTGGCCCATCCGTTTTCTCAGTACAAATCATAAAAAGTATCTTTTTATCATCAGCAGGATGTCGTACATCTATACCAGGCATGGGCAAAAGACAGCGCGCGGGCCACATACGACCCGTGAGGTTTTTTTAATCCAGCCCGCCAAATTTGTCAAAATTATAGTGAAAAGAGTCTGAAACTAATGACACAAAGTTAGCGGGCACCAGGACAGACAACTGAAAAGTTGCCTGCCATGAAGTTGCCTGCCCCATTTTTCACAACTTGAAACACAATAAGACGACTAAAACCGGCCAAAAAGTTGCCTGCCCCATTTTTCACAACCTGAAACACAAGTCCGGAAGAAAGGAGCAGGCTTCTGATTGGCTGTCCTGCCGAGTGTGCAAATTTCAGCTGCAGGAAAGATATTTAATACAGCCAGCCTATGTCTGTGTGCTTGGCGACGATACACGTGTACTGTTTGCGCATGAAGGCGAGGGCGTCCGTGGCAAGTTTGTAGTGCGCGGTCAGGACAATCCATCCATGATTTTGCAGAGTTTAACACAAGTAGATATTATTGAGCTTGAATATTTCGTTGTGTAATAATATGTTTTAAATGTTGAAAGTGATTCCATTTTTCAATCACTGTTGATTTCTTCAACTTTGTGCCTTCGATTGAAACTTATTAAAAACAAACGCACAGTGCGTAGGTTATTTCAATCTATTTACATTTCCTCCTCCCAGTATATGCGAAATAGTATGTAAATGCCATATCTTGGATATTCCTTGAGACATATTTATTAACTGATAAGGGCTATTATTCACATTAGACAGACAGTTAATAAATTGAGTTGTAGTGTTCTTACTGTGCTATGAGGTTTGCACACACTATATTTGATGCTTTAGTATATCCGGCCCAAACACTTGCACCAAATGCTCCTGGCCCTGGCCCTCTGTCAAATTTTAAAACACATTGTGGCCCACAAGTCTACAAGTTTGCCAACCCCGGGTCTATACTCAAGATTATCCTCACGAAACCGAGGTACATTTTGTTGTCATTGTACTTTATTGTTATCAATACGTGTTGCAAACATTGTGCATGTTAACGTAGGGATACAGAATCACTGTGAAATCAGCTCAACGAAGCTGTGGAGTGAAACTAGAATAAACATATTCAAGACATGCACGAGCTCCTTGTTAAATAAGTAGAAAACAAATCATCGAGTGTTTAAAAATACATAAATGCAGCACTAAACATGACAAGCAATAATAAACAAGGCGCTTTGTCGTGCCTTTTGATTGCTGATTGCCTCATCAGTTAGGCAGCACCGCCTCATCGTTGGCAGTGCTCTTAGTTAGCGAGGTTTAAGGACAACAATTGAAGGGAAAGACAATCTCCCAACACACATGCGCAGTGGCGCATGCCTAAATCTCTGTCCGTGGTGCTGAAGTACAGCGACCACTCTCCAGTTGAATACAGCTCACAAAGTTTCAATCGTCATTTGTGACAATTGTCTGACTTCATTACACTCATGCAACTGTGTCGATTTGCTGTTGTAGTCAGAGGAAGCTTCAATTTATGGTAAAGAAACTCATTTAATTCAGTGTGTTCCTTTTTTTCTTTTCTTTGGCTGTGGTTGTTCAAAAACACATGAGACTGCAATGTTAAAATATGTCATTTTTTTATGTTGAGCATTTTAGTTTATACTGGAGTAGTTGACATATTTTACCTCAAAGAGGCGCTGTTGCTTGTTAAATTGATTTGGTTGTGCTTTCTGACGCTGCGAAGCTCCCTCCTCTTTCCCTGCCTTTTGGCACAAGAGAGCTTCGCCTGAACAACGGATAATATCACTTGGGCGACATAAGGCCGAAATTGTTGCACCGACTGATTCGTCATTTTCGATCGGTTGACACATTTGTTTTTTTTTTTTTACTTTCACATGGAGTCAAAAGATATTCATCAAGGCAGAGGAGGAACATGGCGACGATCAGCCTGCTTCTTTGTCTTTTGGTGTGTTTTTCTAAATGGAACGCACGCGCAAATCCGCTACTCGGTCCCGGAGGAGATGAAAAAAGGCTCGCTGGTCGGAAATGTGGCCCAGGATCTGGGGTTGGATCTGAAAAGACTCCGTTCTGGGCGCGCCCGCATCGTGACTGGCGAGAACGTCCAGCACGTCGAGCTGAGGGCGGACAAAGGACTTCTGGTTGTCCACGAGAGGATAGATCGAGAGCAGCTGTGTGGTGACGTGACGCCGTGTCGCTTCACCTTTGAGATTTTATTGGAAAACCCCATGGAATTGCATCCGGTAACCATCGAGGTGACAGACGTGAATGACAACGCGCCAGCATTTGAAAATAGGCACATAGAATTTGAAATAAGCGAGTCGGCTACACTTGGCTTCCGTTTTGTTTTGGAGAGTGCGGATGATGCTGATGTGGGGGCAAACGGTGTGCAGAGCTACATTTTAACACCGAGTGATAATTTTGTTTTGAAACAACACGTCAGTCCCGGAGGAACAAAATTTGCAGAGATGGTGCTTCAGAAATTTTTAGATCGAGAAGAACAGCCGCGGCTCTCATTAAAATTAGTGGCTGTGGACGGGGGAAATCCGCAGAGGTCAGGTACAGTAGATATAAATGTTAACATTTTAGATATGAACGATAACGTTCCTGTCTTCAATCAAACGTTGTATAAATCCAAAGTGACTGAAAATACCGCAAAAGGAACCGTTATTTTGACTGTGAGTGCCACTGACGTAGATAGCGGTTCATATGGAAAAGTAACATACTCATTTTCAAAATCAAAAGCTGGAAAAACAAGCATGTTTCATATCGACGAGGTGACAGGGCGTGTATCTGTCGCAAAACAAATAGACTATGAGAAAGACAAAACAATCGAATTTATGGTTGAAGCAAAAGATCAAGGTGGACTTAGCGAGTCTGCAAAAGTTGAAATAGAAGTCTTAGATTTAAACGACAATGCTCCAGTCATCAATACAATGTCCTTCACGAGTCATTTCCAAGAAGACTCTCCCGTCGGGTCCACTATCGGCATCATTAATGTAAAAGACCAGGATTCCGGTGAAAATGGCTATGTCATGTGTGGAATTGAAGGCCGCGTTCCATTTAAAATTAAATCCAATGTGAGGAATTATTTTGCATTGGTGACGGATGCTAATTTAGACCGTGAACGTATGTCAGAATACAACATCACGGTTGTTGCGTCAGACAGAGGCTCGCCTCCCCTTTCCAGTAAAAAATATTTTAATTTGAAAGTGTCAGATGTTAATGACAACGCCCCCGCGTTTCCTGTCAGCGTTTACCGCGCAAACATTCCAGAGAATAACTCGCCGGGTGTTTCTTTGCTCTGCGTGAGTGGTAAAGACCCAGATGAAAACCAGAACGCTCGTGTCTCCTACATGTTGGAGGAGAATGAAATAGGAGGAAGATCGATTCGCGAATTTGTGTCTGTGAATGCACAAAGCGGAGTGATTAGTGCAGCTCGATCGTACGACTATGAACAAATCAAAGAGCTGATATTTGTTGTCAGAGCTCAGGACGGTGGCTCCCCTCCCCTGAGCAGCAACGTTAGCGTTTGCATACAGATCCAGGATCAGAACGACAACGCCCCTCAGGTCCTGTGCCCGGTTGTCACGGGCGGCTCGCTGCTGGCCGAAATGGTGCCTCGTTCGGCTGATGTGGGCTATCTGGTGACTAAAGTGGTGGCGGTGGACGTGGACTCTGGCCAGAACGCCTGGCTCTCCTATAAACTGCACAGAGCCACCGACAGGGTGCTGTTTGAAGTGGGCCTCCACAACGGAGAAATCCGAACTGTCCGTCAAGTGACTGACAAAGATCCCGTCAAACAAAGACTGACTGTTGTTGTGGAGGACAATGGGTGGCCCTCTCGTTCAACTTCAATCATTGTGAACGTGGCGGTGGCCGACAGTTTCCCTCAAGTGCTTGCAGAGTTCACAGACGCAGGCATGAATGACAAGGAGTACAATGACCAGCTGACTTTTTATTTAGTCTTGGCGCTGGCGGTGGTCTCCTTCCTCTTCGTCACCTGCTTGCTGCTTATCATAGCAGTCAAAGTGTACCAGTGGAGGCAGTCTCGCGTCCTCTACAACTCCAACCTACCTGTCATTCCGTATTATCCGCCACGATACTCGGATACTTTGGGGACGGGGACCCTCCCGCATGTGTACAATTACGAGGTGTGCGGGACCACCGACTCCAGAAAAAGCGACATGAAGATTATGCAAGCCATGAGTCAAAGTTTAGTGAGTGTGGATGGAGTTGATGCTGACATGCCGCACGTGAACAAGGAACTGTCAGGAAACCTTTCACAGATGTCAACCTTGGTGAGTCAAATGTTTTATCTATTTCTCATGTAGGCCACGAGTTCATTGCCACACGGTCACAAAGTTCCTGACAGTTTGTTTAGGCTTTCTGCATGGTTATGTATTTGTGAAACGCCCTTTTTTGTTTTAAAACAAACACATGTATTTAGAAATCATTAAAAACATTGTATTTCTTTCTAACACAGTGGAAAAACCTCTTATATTTGTGAGTCTACCATCAGAGGAGTAAAATTAAATAAAGAAACCATTTTGTAGAAACAAAGTTACGCAGCACAATTCAATATTTTACTTGTCGGCCAATATATTTACATTCACAAGCTGAGGAGGAGCCTTGCATAATGCATGGAGCCGACATCATCTCCCGAACTGAAATGGAGTATGGCCGGAGTATTAGCCGAGGAAACGCACCGTCTCAGCGAAGCAAAAAATTCAAATACGCCCCAATAACGCCCAATAAAGCCAGTGAAAAATCAGGAAATATACCAAAAGAACGAAAATTCCCCTATGCACATAGTTGGACTACTCCGGGGGAGACTTGCGCCCGACATAAAAATGTCGCCAACTAACTCGCAGTGACATTTCATGATACTCCATCGTGTTTTGGTCACGTTTATCTTTGAAACAGGAATGTAACTTTTGTAGTGACACATTTACAAGAAAAAAAACATTGATGCTCAATTGTTTTTTTTTTTCTTTCGTATGAATCTTTCTGGGTGTTAATCAAGGAAATTCGTAAAACTTAATAAAATGTTTAATCATGTAAAAATATTAATAATTGGTTATTGTTACTGTATTATTATTATTACTATTATTATTATTAGTAGTAGTAGTAGTAGTAGTAGTAGTAGTAATGTAATAAACTTGTAACTCGAAGAATTACAACACTAATAAACAGTTTCCAGAATTAGGAAACAAAATTCGGATAAGAGTTTAATATGCATTTTTTTGTTGAAGTACACCATCGTTAAGTATTTTTTATTGGTGTTATCCAACTCTACAAGTTTCCGCTCCCTTAGCAGTGGTTTCACCTTCCATATAAATGTAACATTGGATCTTTTGGATTGGATGTACCTTTATTTGCCTCACAGTAGAGAAATTTACATTTCACAGCAGCAAAGTGATGAAATTATATTGTTTCTGACCTCAAATGCTAGCAGATGCCTTGCAAAACAACAGCCATTATCGTATATGGAGTGTATTTTGGTGTTCACGCTTTGTTTTTGCAAATCACCTTTTTAAGTGTTCTTTCCGTTGCAAGGACTTAGTTCTCATTTGTTGGCTTTGACTGCTGCACAGCGGCCGTTCTTCCCCATTTTCGACTCTAAGAGACGCTGTTGGCTTAATTTTCCGCGAGGTGTACTCGTGCAATCCTCAAATTGCGGAGGGAGAGAGAGATTTTTAGTCTTTTGTTGGCAGTGAGGAGAGTGAAAGAATAGCGGTCCGTGCTTTGCATTTGTTTGGCGTAAGCACTGAACCCGCAGAATAACGTAAAATAGGAAAATATTGGGCATTTTTTTTGCCTCACATGTTTTTGTCATCATGGATAGTCATGAGGTCCTACCTTTCTTGTGTACAAAATGGAGGTTATTTGTTGGGTGGCGACATCAAATTGGAACGCTCGTGTTTCTGCTTCGTTTGATTTACGCGGTAGGTGATCAGATTCATTATTCCATACCAGAGGAGCTAAAGAAAGGCTCTGTGATTGGAAATGTGGCGCAAGATCTCGGTTTGGACATGAAGAGACTCATTTCCAGAAGGGCTCGCATCGTGACGGGAGGAAACATGCAGTATGTGGAGCTGAAAACAGACAAAGGGCTCCTGGTTGTCGGTGACAGAATCGACCGCGAGCAGCTTTGCGGAGATGTGACGCCGTGCAGCTTCAGCTTTGAGATCATTTTGGAAAACCCTTTAGAAATGCATCGAGTCATGGTTGAAGTGTTAGATATAAACGATCACGCTCCCATATTTATGAATAAAGACAAAGCTGTCTCATTTGAAATTAGCGAATCTGCGGCAGTTGGTGTGCATTTCCCTCTGCAGAGTGCGGAGGATCATGACGTGGGGCAAAACTCATTAAAAAAGTACATTTTGTCAACAAACGATACTTTCATGCTAAATCAAAATGAAAATCCAGACGGGAGAAAATATGTTGAAATGGTGCTGCACAAGCCTTTAGACAGAGAGTGTCGGCCCCACTTGTCTTTAAAATTAATTGCAGTTGATGGAGGAACACCTCAGAGATCCGGTACCGTAAATATAGAAATAAACGTGTTGGATGTAAATGACAACGAACCTGTCTTTAACCAGTCAGTGTATAAAGCAACTGTAATGGAGAACACAGTGAAAGGAACTCGTATAATTACTGTAAATGCCACAGATGGAGATAGTGATTCAAATGGACTCATCACTTACAGTTTGTCAAAAATGAAAGGAGGTGCAGCAGATATGTTTCATATTGATGAAAACACAGGCACAATTTACGTCTCTGGTCAAATAGACTATGAAAGGAACAAAAAATACGAAGTGAGGGTGGAAGCAAAGGATCAAGGGGGTTTGACTGGGACGAGTAAAGTCATATTTGATGTTATTGACATCAATGACAATGCGCCAGTCATTAATATCATGTCATTTTCAAGTCCTCTGTCTGAGGATTCACCTCCTGGAACAACAATTGCAATTTTGAACATAAAGGACGAAGACTCTGAGAGAAATGGTCAAGTAAAATGTTCCACAGAAAAAAAACTTCCTTTTAAGTTGGTAATGTCTCTAACAAATTATTACAATTTGATTTTGGATCAATATTTGGATAGAGAATCTGTTTCAGAATACAACATAACAATTACAGCCACTGATCTCGGAACCCCTCCACTTTCTAGCTCAACCATGTTACATTTTAAAATATCAGACGTGAATGACAATGCACCATTATTCAATCAAAATATGTATTCTGCTTATGTCGCAGAGAATAATTCACCTGGTACTTCCATATTTGCTGTTTCTGCCCAAGATGCCGATTGGAATCAAAACGCGAGAATTTCTTACCTTTTGGAAGACACACAGATAACTGGCAATCCAGTTTTGACTCTTATTACTTTGAATTCTGAAACTGGTGTTCTCAGTGCTGTTAGATCGTTCGATTATGAACAAATGAAACAACTGGACTTGGTAGTCAGAGCTCAGGATGGCGGCTCCCCTCCCCTCAGCACCAATGTGAGCGTTCGCATCCTGATCCAGGACCAGAATGATAACGCCCCTCAGGTCCTGTACCCGGTTGTGACGGGCGGCATGCTGCTGGCTGAAATGGTGCCTCGTTCGGCTGATGTGGGCTACCTGGTGACTAAAGTGGTGGCAGTGGACGTGGACTCTGGCCAGAACGCCTGGCTCTCCTATAAAGTGCACAGAGCCAGCGACAGGGCGTTGTTTGAAGTGGGCCTCCACAACGGAGAAATCCGAACTGTCCGCCCAGTGACAGACAAAGATGGCGTCAAACAAAAACTGACTGTTGTTGTGGAGGACAACGGACAGCCTTCTCGTTCGGCTACTGTCTTTGTCAATGTGGCAGTGGCCGACAGCTTCCCTCAAGTGCTTGCAGAGTTCACTGACTCGGGCATGAATGACAAGGAGTACAATGACCAGCTGACTTTTTACTTAGTCTTGGCGCTGGCGGTGGTCTCCTTCCTCTTCATCACCTGTTTGCTGCTTATCATATCAGTCAAGGTGTACCGGTGGAGACAGTCTCGTGTCCTCTACCATCCCAACTTGCCTGTCATTCCGTGTTATCCCCCAAGATACTCGGATACTTTGGGGACGGGGACCCTCCCACACGTGTACAATTACGAGGTGTGCAGGAGTTCCGACTCCAGAAAAAGTGACATGAAGAATATGCAAGCCATGAGTCAAAGTTTAGTGAGTGTGGATGGAGTTGATGCTGACATGCCGCACGTGAACATGGAGATGTCAGGAAACCTTTCACAGATGGCAACATTGGTGAGTCAAGTCATTCAACATTATTTCCTTATATTTGTGTCGAATCCGCTTCAGAGCTTTACCAATTTGCAGTTGACTCAACTTATTTTGTATCTAGTGCTGGACAGATGAAATTTTTAAGAAACTTCCATCTTTAAAATATTATCAATATAATAATTATGCATGCCACTGCTCAAATCCTTTGTTTTGGAGATCTATTGTTTTATTGTTTCAAACCATTTGTCTTGGTATCATTTTTAGTACAGAAAACGTGGTGTTAAAAAAGATGCTGCACTGGCTTTTCACTTTACACCATGCTCATAATTTCTCCTGGAATGGGGGACAACAGTGATGGTCTTCTTAGTTGTCTTTCTGGGTCATGTCCTCTGTAGTTCCTGAGTCAGATTCATGGAGTAAGTTTCCATAACCTCTGTGTCACCTGTAGTTCTTGGGTCGTGCATGTTTACTTTGTTAGAAAATAATTCATAGTCACCATATAGTTATAATTAAATAATCAATTGTGGGGGAAATCTTTATTTGATCGATTGCCCCTTTGTTTTATTTTATTATTTATATATTTGTTTATTTTTTTTTGCTGAGTAGGATTCCCCACTTCATGTTGAATGGAAATATTTGTGTATTTTTTATTTTACAAAACATACGATTTGTTTGTTTGTTTGTTTGTTTGTCGATTAATGCCACCACTTGTTGGTCACTTGTTTTTGGTTATCTTGTTGGAAAAGCCATCCTTAGTGATGCGATTGAGATTTTTTTTTCCTTAGATTGTTTTGTTCAGATCTATATGTTTTTTTTGTACCATTGAACAAAGAAATAGCAGTCAAAGGAATGCCCTTGGCAAACACAACTTCCTTCAATAATTTGATTTGTCAAAATTTTAAGATGAGCTGCAGAGTGACTGGACGCTTCAAGCTAACGAGACTTTATTGTATATGTAACGGAGTTGTGCGCTTAGATTATTAAATTATGAAGGAAGTGACGCAACGGCGCACAGTGTGGCACTATGTCCCGCCCATAGTTTCCAGAACAATCTCGAGGAGATTCAAGGTGAGTCGCAATTTTCTGTTGGTCTTGATTGACGCGCATTTTCATGACAATATCTTATTTTGTTTCCCCTTTTGTACTGTCTAGTGTTATCTAATTAGTTCCCTTATTCATTTCGAGTCCAGATTACTTTTTGTGTCATTATTTACTTCACGTTTTGTCGAGTGGAACTTTGGAGCACATGTGCTTTTCTATTGCGCAGTTAATCACAAGACGAAACCCATGCGACTTCACCCATCCCTTCTGCCATACTGTGTTGCAGGTAATAATTGTTTCATTTCGTTTTTATTGAACAATATTTAGTTTCTTGTGTCGTGTTTCATTTGCCCGTGAGTGTCCGTGGCGGGTTGAACTGTGCGCCAGCCATTACTAGCACACCGCGTGTTCTGCCGAGTCTCCGCCCATGATGCTTTCAGGGACATCTTGTAAATAACAATGAACTTGTGTTGTATTCTCTTTTTCTGTAAATAACCACTATACGATCACACGTTGTTAATTCTGTTTTGTTATCTACAATGTTTTGCATTGAAGAACAATCTCGAGGAGATTCAGGTTAATCACAAGACGAAACCCATGCGACTTCACCCATCCCTTCTGCCATACTGTGTTGCAGAAATAAAAGAAATAAAAAGACACATCCACGCGTCTCGTCTTCATTAAGACGGCAGCATCGTGGGGATGAAGACAGTCACTGTTGTGACACCCGTCATATATATATATATATATATATATATATATATATATATATATATATATATATATATATATATATATATATATATATATATATATATATACAGTAAAGTCTCGTTATATCGATATCGGATATATCGATAGTCCCGGTTATATCGATACTATTTCTATGCACGCACGGAGAAAATTACATGCAAACAGGGTCGGATATATCGATAGTCCCAGTTATATCGATATTTTTTCGGACTCCCTTGAATATCGATATAACGAGACTTTACTATATATATATATATATATATATATATATATATATATATATATATATATATATATATATATATATATATATATATAATTTCCCCATTGTGGGACGATTAAAGTCTTTCAGATTCTGATGTAGAGGTACAGTATATCTATTATTTCAAAATAAAAGCGTTTCAAGATCCTGCTTGTAAGAATTTTATCGGTGTGGAAAATCACACACATTAAATGTTTTATTTTACAAAAAATACTATTTATTTGTTTGTTTGCTTTCTTGCTTGCTTGCTTATTAATGGCATTCCGTTATTGTAAACAGTTTATGTAACTCCATTTCGAACAAAGGACTCCGGTTCTTTGTACAGATGGTTATTCTTTAATGTGATTTTACACCAACGTCATCACCACCACCACCGTCGAACACTTTGCCCGCTTTCAGTCCGAAATAGAAGTATTTGGTCTTTGTTCTTTTCCTTGCTACACAGCGCAGCGATAAAGCTCGTCGATCCTCGCCGTCTTCTTCTTAGTAAAATGAAACTTAAATACCATAGAGCAGGAAGTAAATCTCTACCGGAAATCACAAAAGCCCAACGCAATGTTAAGAAAATAAAGCACAGCCATCTGCAGCTCAACTACGGGACATAGGTCATAAACAAATGCATCAGCTGCAGTTACAGTTTATATATGTTAATGCCATACATTCAAAACTGGATCTGAACTGCCTTGCACTACTATGAAAATGCTCTGTGCGCCGCTCGTGACACGTCAGTAAAACGCCTGTGTGCCGTTGTAGTTAACTTGGGCTCATTTTATACTGTCGCTCGGTTGTGAGAAAGACTACGGGCTGCTCGTTGTTTGAAGGGACGTCTTACGTGGACTCTCAATTTTATTTTGTTCGATTTGGATTGAGAAATACTTATTTTTATTTCGAATTTATAACCTAGAAATATGTTTTTTTCCGCGATGGATTGTGTATGGATGTGCGGCGTCAGTGGCCGATGGCGCAGACTTTTTGTCATTCTTTGTCTCGGCGAGCTCCGCTCCGCGAGTGGACAGGCTCGCTATTCCATACCGGAGGAGCAGGCCGAAGGATCTTTTGTTGGAAATATTACAAAAGATTTGGGCTTGGACTTGGGCAGACTCGTGGCAGGTAAAGCTCGGATTGTAACAAACGAAGATCGACTGTATGTTGATTTAAAGCGAGACAAAGGCACGCTGGTGGTGAAAGAGCGCATCGACCGAGAGGAGCTTTGTGGGAAGTCGACGCCCTGCAGCTTCAATTTCGATGTCATTTTAGAAAACCCAATCCAGCTTTTTCGTGTAGCAGTGGAAGTTGTGGACATTAATGACAACAATCCCTCCTTCCCACAGTCTGAAATTAATTTAAAAATTGTTGAAAATGCCGCAATCGGGACTCGATTCTCCCTTGATAATGCGGATGACCCTGATGTTGCCTCAAATGACATACAGAAACACAATCTTAAACCATCAGATAACTTTATATTGGAAATTCAAAGCCAACCAGATGGAGAAAGAATGGTTGAAATTGTTTTGCAGAAGCCTTTAGACAGAGAAAAAGAAGAGAGCCTTACTCTCATTTTGATTGCTACAGATGGTGGTGAGCCACCTAAATCAGGGACGGTAAGAATTCAAGTCACTGTACTCGATGCAAACGACAACGCGCCAGTCTGCACGCAACCTGTTTACAAGGTTGATGTGCCAGAAAATTCACCCACCGGAACAGTGATCACGACAGTCCGTGCAAATGATGCTGATACAGGCGTGAATGGTGAAGTCACGTATTCAACTCGTTTTTCCAAAGACACAGAGCAGCTCTTCCATGTAAATGTCAAAACGGGAGAAATCAAAGTTGCAGGTAAATTAGATTTTGAGAAATCGAAGAGTTATCAATTTAACATTCAGGCAAGTGATCATGGAGGATTTACAGATGCATGTAAAGTATTTATTAATATAATTGATGAGAATGACAATGTCCCCTCTGTTAAGCTGATGTCTTTTTCTCAATCGATACCAGAGGACTCTCCCCCGGGTACAACTGTCGCTGTTTTTAACGTGAAGGATGAAGACTCTGAGGGCAATGGAGTTGTCAAGTGCTCCATTAACGATGACGCCCCTTTTAAAATTGAGTCTTCTCTCACAGGTTACTACACCATTGTGACTGAAAACATTTTAGATAGGGAACTTGTCCCTGAACATAATGTGACCATTACAGCCTCTGACCAAGGTTCCCCACCACTGTCGAGTAGTAAAAACATCAATGTTAAAATATCTGACGTGAATGACAACCCGCCAAAATTTCATCATTCAGAATACAGCAGGAGGGTCCCAGAGAACAACTCTCCTGGTTATTCTGTGTTCACGGTAACTGCCAATGATGCAGACTGGGGCCAGAATGCTCGAGTGTCTTACTTTCTGGAGGAGAAAGAACTTCATGGAGCAGCTGTGTCGTCTTTTGTCTCCATCAATTCAGAGAATGGCGTCATCCACGCCATCAAATCTTTTGATTTTGAACAAATCAAATCCTTTGACTTTAATATTACTGCCCGAGACTCCGGATCCCCTCCACTCAGTTCTTTGGCCACAATTCGCATCCTGATCCAGGACCAGAACGACAACCCGCCCCAGATCCTGTACCCGGTTGTGACGGGCGTCTCGCTGCTGGCTGAAATGGTGCCTCGTTCGGCCGACGTGGGCTTTCTCGTGACTAAAGTGGTGGCGGTGGACGTGGACTCTGGCCAGAACGCCTGGCTCTCCTATAAAGTGCACAAAGCCACTGACAGGGCACTTTTTGAAGTGGGCCTCCACAACGGAGAAATACGAACTGTCCGCCAAGTGACTGACAAAGATGCCGTCAAACAAAGACTGACCGTTGTTGTGGAGGACAACGGGCAGCCCTCCCGTTCGGCTACTGTCATTGTGAACGTGGCGGTGGCTGACACCTTCCCTCAAGTGCTGGCAGAGTTCACTGACTCGGGCATGAATGACAAGGAGTACAATGACCAGCTGACTTTTTACTTGGTCTTGGCCCTGGCGGTGGTCTCCTTCCTCTTCATTACCTGCTTGCTGCTTATCATATCAGTCAAAGTGTACCGGTGGAGACAATCTCGCGTTATGTACCACTCCAACCTGCCTGTCATTCCATATTATCCACCAAGATACTCGGACACTTTGGGGACAGGGACCCTCCCACACGTGTACAATTACGAGGTGTGCAGGAGTTCCGACTCCAGAAAAAGTGACATGAAGAATATGCAAGCCATAAGTCAAAGTTTAGTGAGTGTAGATGGAGTTGATGCTGACATGCCACATGTGACCAAGGAGCTGTCAGGAAATATTTCACAGATGTCAACATTGGTGAGTCAGGTGTTTTGTTGTTCTTTTCTTTCTGATTTTCATGGTATTTGTTTACAACTTCATGTACAGCAATACAAAGATGATTTTTCAAGAAATTTCATCCTGGTACCCTTCACACTTTTGCATAGTGTTGATTTGAAACCACAACAGTAACCTGAGTACTCCATTCTTCTGCTGTTTTAAACGAAGCAACGCAAAACATATCTGCGATGTACGTTTGAGGAAACATGAATAAAATTGATTAAGTTGAATTGAAATTGCAAAATATAAATGGGACCATGCATTCTATATTTTACAAGATATAGGGAAGTGTAAAAAAGTTGTTAAACATGTTTTAAATAGTGTGTCTGCGTGTGTGTCCGTGTGCATGCATGTTTGTGTGTGATATTGGGTTTTCACAGCAAATTACAAGTTGGCTTTCAAAATAATTCATTCTAAATGTACGATTTTGAAAAATTAAAAGGGTGATGTCGGGATCCATTTGCTTGGCTTGTATGCCGGCAGCCTGTGATCAATTCCCTCTCAGTAACAGTGTGGATCCAAGTGAATGGTCATTTGTCTTTCTCTGTCCCCAGTGACTGATGGTTGATCAGTTCAGGGTGTATACTACTTTCTGCCCAAAAGTCATCTGAGATATACTTCAGCAACTCCATGCCACTCTGTTCAAAATAAGCAATGTTGAAAATGGATGGATGGAAAACATGAACAATTGAGAGTCAATCAAGCCATAAAATTACAACACATAGTTGCCACTTCAAATAGTTCACCAAAATAAATTGTGAACGTGATCACAACAATTCGTTATTCCGTTGTTAGTGTCAACGCAGCTGCATAATTTTCAGATTACTTTATTTCCACATGATCTAAGTCAAAGATGACAATTTAGACAATACAGTGCACGTGTGCTTCTCATACTGTGTGATTCTAAAAAATGCTGCCCAATATTCACATTATTTTGGATTTAGGAAAGAACACGGATTATGATGGTAGTATTGTTTAATGTCTTCATGATGATGATGATGATGATGATGATGATAACTAACAATTTCAAGAGCTCTAATTTTAAATTGTCATGAATATCTATGGTCGATAAATCTCATAGGAAATCAATGCTTGTTTGTACATATTAATTGCATCATAACATCATATAATGATGTTTATTATTGTTTATCTTCTACAGCAAAATGAAAGTGTTGACCCCCTTTGCTATCGTTTTGTACATATTCATATTACAGCACGCTTATCAGAGTTTTGAATATCATTTGTTTTGACGTTCTACCTTTTTCTCTTTCTAAATTTTTTGAAGTCATTGTTTTGACTGTATTTACGAAGCAAATCCCTCACTTATTGGATGCTTGGTGTTAAACACTTTTTTTACGCTGGAAGGGAATTCGCGTGCAACGGTGTCATTTGTTCCATCTCATGAGCCTATCGCTCGTCCTTACAAGTTTTCGACTCTAAGAGACGCTGTTGGCTTGGGTATAATTTTCGGTGAGTTGTCGTCATGCAGTCCTGCAGTGACGAGGGAGTGGAGCAGATTTTCTGTCTTTCTTTGGCGGTGAGGGCAAGTGAAAAGAACAACGGACTGGCTTTCATATCCATGTGCAGTCGAAATGATGAGCAAGAAGTGGATAATTTAAGGATTTCTATCATCTCTTGTTATTTGTGCCATCATGGATAATAACGGAGCGCCCGTTTTCTCTTGCGCGACATGGATGTATTTTTTCAGACGGCGACAGCAAATAGAAACCCTGATGTTGCTGTTTCAATTGGTTACCGCGGTATATGGTCAAATTCGTTATTCTATCCCAGAAGAGATGAAAAAAGGCTCCGTGGTTGGAAATGTGGCGCATGATCTCGGTCTAGACATCAAGAGACTAAATTCGGGGCGGGCCCGTATTTTAACCGAAGATAACGTCCAATACGCGGAGCTGAAAACAGACAAAGGGCTCCTGGTCGTCGGTGACTGAATCGACCGCGAGCAGCTTTGTGGAGATGTGACGCCGTGCAGTTTCAGTTTCGAGATAATTTTAGAAAACCCGATTCAGCTGCACAGAATCATTGTGGAGGTTTTAGATATCAACGACCACAGTCCAGTATTTCCAAATACAAATTCCGCTCTCAAATTTGAAATATATGAAGGAGCTGCGCCTGGAGTGCCGTTTCCCCTCCCGAGTGCAGAGGATCAAGATGTTGGGCAAAATGCATTACAAAATTACATTTTGACCCCAAACGACGATTTTATACTTAGTCAGCATTCTCATCCCGACGGCAGCAAATATGTTGAAATGGTGCTGCACAAGCCGCTCGACAGAGAGCTACAGTGCCGTTTGTCTTTAAAATTAATTGCAGTTGATGGAGGAACACCACAGAGATCCGGTACTGTAAATATAGAAATAAATGTGTTAGATGCAAATGACAACCGTCCAACATTTAGTCAATTAGAATACACAGCCTCTGTTCTAGAAAACACAATGAAAGGAACTCGTTTGATTACTGTAAATGCAACAGATGCTGACAGTGGTTCAAATGGACGCATTACGTACAGTTTGTCAGAAATGAAAGGAAGTGCTGCTAATATATTTATTATTGATGAAAACACTGGCACGATTTATGTCTGTGGTCCAATAGACTATGAAAAAGACAGAAAGTATGAAGTCAGGGTGGAAGCCAAAGATCAAGGTGGGCTGATTGGAACCAGCAAAGTTATTTTTAATGTTATTGATGAAAATGACAATGCTCCGGTTATTAATATAAAGTCATTTTCCAGCTATCTATCTGAGGATTCCCCTCCTGGTACAACAGTTGCAGTTCTGAACATAAAAGATGTTGATTCTGAGAAAAAAGGACAAATAAAATATTTGCTAGACCAAAAACTTCCTTTCAAAATTGAGCAATCTCTTACAAACTATTACAATTTGATCTTGGATCAATATTTGGATAGAGAATCTGTTTCAGAATACAACATAACAATTACAGCCACTGATCTCGGAACACCTCCACTTTCTAGCTCAGCCAGGTTACATCTTAAAATATCAGACGTGAATGACAATGCACCATTATTTAATCAAAACATCTATTCATCTTATATCACAGAGAATAATTCTCCTGGCACTTCAATATTTGCTGTCTCTGCCCAAGATGCTGATTGGAATCAAAACGCGAGAATCTCTTATCTTTTGGAAGACACACAAATAACTGGCAGTCCAGTTTCGACTTTTGTTACTTTGAATTCTGAAACTGGTGTTCTCAGTGCTGTTCGATCGTTCGATTTTGAACAAATGAAACAACTAGACTTGGTAGTCAGAGCTCAGGATGGTGGCTACCCTCCCCTCAGCACCAATGTGAGCGTTCGCATCCTGATCCAGGACCAAAATGACAACGGCCCTCAGGTCCTGTACCCGGTTGTGACAGGCGGCTCGCTGCTGGCCGAAATGGTGCCTCGTTCGGCCGATGTGGGCTACCTGGTGACTAAAGTGGTTGCTGTGGATGTGGACTCTGGCCAGAACGCCTGGCTCTCCTATAAAGTGCACAAAGCCAGCGACATGGCACTGTTTGAAGTGGGCCTCCACAATGGAGAAATCCGAACTGTCCGCCAAGTGACTGACAAAGATGCCGTCAAACAAAGACTGGCTGTTGTTGTGGAGGACAACGGGCAGCCTTCTCGTTCAGTCACGGTCATTGTGAACGTTGCAGTGGCTGACAGCTTTCCTCAAGTGCTGGCAGACTTCACTGACTCGGGCATGAGTGACAAGGAGTACGATGACCAGCTTACTTTTTACTTAGTCCTGGCGCTGGCAGTGGTCTCCTTCCTCTTCATCACCTGCTTGCTGCTTATCATATCAGTCAAAGTGTACCGGTGGAGACAGTCTCGTCTCCTCTGCCACTCCAACCTGCCTGTCATTCCATATTGTCCAACAAGATACTCAGATACTTTGGGGACGGGGACCCTCCCACACTTTTACAATTATGAAGTGTGCAGGACCACCGACTCCAGAAAAAGTGACATGAAGAACATCCAAGCCATGAGTCAAAGTTTAGTGAGTGTGGATGGAGTTGATGGTGACATGTCTCAGAGGAACAATCAGCTGTTAGGAAACTCCTCACAGATATCAACGTTGGTGAGTCAGCATGTCACCATTCTTTCATTGTTTTTGCATCTGATAACTTTCTTTGCTCTCAGTGGTGGGTTTTCATAAATTGTCAAAATTGGATGGGTCATATATTCGATGTAATTCACATTGGGGCACAAGATCAAGTTAATATAATTGGAAAAAAATAAGTGTGCAGCAAATTAATAATACTTTGAGAATATTGAGTTAAATTATGAATAATAATATACTCGAGTGTTGAAACGCAATTCTTTCGAGACACCACGTGGTCTTTTTTTCTGAATTACTATTAGGTAGACCAACCTTTGGTCTACTGAATTTAATAACTAAATTCTAAGCTGTACTCAAATGCTTAAAAATATTCAGATGTTTGCCCAAGTAATAACAATCAATATTATCGAAACAGAAATCGGTCAGACAATTTTTAACTGTACGTATGACATTGGGGGATAAAAATTCCCTAAACAAATTGATTTCATTGTGTATATTTGATATTGGACTGGTCTTGAAACACTTGCTTTTCTCTCTTGACAATGCTCCATTTTACCATGCACGACACTTATTCTCAATGAGCAGATTTCATTTTGTGAGCAGGATGCCGATGCTTTTCACCACGTGGTTGAGCTTCTTTTAAAATGAATTTATTTCAGAAAAAATACTTGTTTTTTTACAACGCACACGCACTTATTAGAGAGCTTGCGTCGTTATCAATGCCGGTGAGTTGCAGTTTCGATAAAATGACTCTTAGGGCCGCTGTAGACCACAAATCGTCGCCGGCTGACTGGGAAATGCTTCCTGCTGCATGTGATTTGGACATTTTAGAAAAAGACAGCGACAAAGAACGAGCGCCGGAGCCAACACGCTTTTGGAAACACGGCGATTTAAACGTCTGGACTTACCCTTTTTATATTTTGATACAAAGCAGAGAGATTTATTGTTGCCTTGGGAAACGGGAATTATTTTGATGGGATCTATCCAATCTTCATTTTGCAAAGTAACAATCGAATAGAGAACAATGGAGTGGCAAGTGGTGCTCTTTATTTTTTCCCTCTGCGTTGGTTCAGGTTTCGGACAGGTCAGTTACTCCATCCCGGAGGAAATGCCCAAAGAATATCTCGTTGGAAACGTAGCTCGTGATTTAGGTTTGCAGAGCAAACGTATGTTGGCCGGCAAAGCGCGCATTTATAACCGTGATGGCGAGAATTATGTGGAATTGAACAGAGAAAGAGGAGTCGTCTTGTTGAAAGAAAGGATCGACAGAGAGGCGTTGTGTCGACAGACGACGCCTTGCGCTTTACAATTTCAAATCATTTTAGAGAACCCCATGCAATTTTATAGCATTGTCGTTGATATTACCGACGTCAATGACAATGCACCAACATTTAACAGGGGCGAAATAACTTTTAAAATAAGTGAGTCGGCGATCATCGGAGCAAAATTCCTTCTCGAGAAAGCTGTCGACCTTGATGTTGGAATTAACGGCGTTAATAATTATGAATTAAAACCATCGGATCATTTTGCTCTCAAGTTGCAAAATAATGCGGATGGAAATAAAAATGTAGAGATGGTTTTACAGAAGCCTTTAGATAGAGAGAAAGCGGAGCATTTATCTCTCGTGTTAACGGCTGTAGATGGAGGAGAGCCACGCATGTCAGGAACTATGTTGATTCACATTACAGTGTTAGACGTGAACGATAATGCCCCCGTTTTTACACAGCAGACGTACAAGACTGTTGTGACAGAAAATTCACCTGCTGGAACAATCGTGGCAACTGTGTTTGCCTCTGATGCAGATCACGGCTCCAATGCCAAAATATCATATTCTATAAGTGATGCACTACATGATATTAGAAAAGTGTTTAAAATTAACAAGGAAACAGGTGAACTGACATTGATTGGACAAATTGATTTCGAACATTCTCGAAACTATCAAATAAATGTATTAGCAAATGATGAAGGTGGGCTCACGGATTCGTGCAAAATAATCATTGACGTGCAAGACAAAAATGATAATAAGCCTACAATCAGCATAATGTCAAAGTCAAATATTATTGCAGAAAATGCCGAGATCAATACAGTTGTTACAATGATAAATATAGAAGATAAAGACTCTGGAGATAATGGAAACGTTGCTTGTTTCATCAATGAAAATATACCATTTGCTTTAAAAACCTCAACAATTAACTTTTATAGCTTAGTGACAGATAATGACTTGGACAGAGAGAGGTCGTCTGAGTATAACATCACAGTGACTTGCTCTGATGAGGGCGCGCCCTCCCTTTCCAGCAGTGTCACAGTCACCTTATTCATCTCAGATGTGAATGACAACGCACCTGTCTTTGAGAGGCGCTCATATGAGGCTTACATTGTGGAAAATAACACACCAGATGTTTCCATTTTCACACTGACAGCCAGTGATACTGACTGGAAACAGAATGCTCGTCTTTCATACATCCTGGAGGACTCATCTGTTAATGGAGTGCCGGTCTCCTCGTATGTGTCCATTAGTGCCGATAGTGGAGTCATCCATGCAGTGCGTTCTTTTGACTACGAGCAGCTGAAAGAGTTCCATTTCCGAGTCAGAGCTCAGGATGGCGGCTCCCCTCCCCTCAGCAGCAACGTGAGCATTCGCATCCTGATCCAGGACCAGAACGACAACGCCCCTCAGGTCCTGTACCCGGCTGTCACGCTGCTGGCCGAAATGGTGCCTCGTTCGGCTGATGTGGGCTACCTGGTGACCAAAGTGGTGGCGGTAGACGTGGACTCTGGCCAGAACGCCTGGCTCTCCTATAAAATGCACAAAGCCAGCGACAGGGCGCTCTTCGAAGTTGGCCTCCACAACGGAGAAATCCGAACTGTCCGTCAAGTGACCGATAAAGATGCCGTCAAACAAAGACTGACTGTTGTTGTGGAGGACAACGGGAGGCCCTCACGTTCGGCGACGGTCATTGTGAATGTGGCAGTGGCTGACAGTTTCCCTCAAGTGCTGGCAGAGTTCACAGACTCAGGCATGAATGACAAGGAGTACAATGACCAGCTGAGTTTTTACTTGGTCTTGGCCCTGGTGGTGGTCTCCTTCCTCTTCATTGCCTGCTTGCTGCTGATCATATCAGTCAAAATGTACCGGTGGAGACAGTCTCGTGTCCTCGACCACTCCAACCTGCCTGTCATTCCGTATTGTCCGCCACAATACTCGGATACTTTGGGGACAGGGACTCTTCCGCACGTGTACAATTACGAAGTGTGCAGGACCACCGACTCCAGAAAAAGTGACATGAAGAATATGCAAGCCATGAGTCAAAGTTTAGTGAGTGTGGATAGAGTTGATGCTGACATGCCACATGTGAACAAGGAGCTGTCAGGAAACTGCTCACAGATGTCAACCTTGGTGAGTTTAGTATTTCAGCATGTTTTCCCACACAATCAATTGGGTATCCCCAATTTCTAAGATACTGTTAAGAACAAGGGTTTTTCATTTGGTCTCACCTTGAGATCCAAATGTTTCACCTGGCTAGTCACAACCCACTTTAATAGAAATCGACCCAAGCAAGTTCATTTTCCAAACCTAATATTTCTTTATTAATGAAAATAAATACATGTGATGTTATGTATTCCAGAATACATAACAGGGGTTCTTATTTTTTTTAGAAGTACTGAACCTAAGCAGTTAATATATACAGTTACATTCACGAAACTCTTCATGAGTGTGTTTGTCAACCAAAAAGCAGGAATTTGTAGGAATGTGTGCATTTTCAGGCTCGTAAAAAAATCAGAAAAGGTTTATCATTCAAAATATTTGAAAGGAAGTATTATTGTAGACTAAAATGTTTTAAAGCATTTGACTGATCATGATCTATCTGCATTAGCTGTAGCACAGCTGCAGCTTTAGCATCTGCTTGTCTGTTCCTGCTCTGTGTCACCTTGCCCTGTGTGCATATTTCACCTTTTTAATTCGGCTCATGGTTCGCTTTTATAGAATAGACATCCCTTTAACCACCTTTTCTAATTTAGCAACATCTTCAAAATTACAATGACCCAGTATTTTGTGCCAAGTTTGGATATCATGACAGCCATCGCTTCATCAACATTTTCCTCTTCCATTGTGTTTAGGTAATACATTCTACCATACACATCCATTTTGAATTTGGTCCCATCCTTGTGGACTGACCAGTCATCACCGTCTTTGAAGCAGACCTCTGCTCCATTTGCTGTTGCTGCTTTGACGGAAAATATGTTCTGCGGAAATGATCGGATGTAGAGTGCTTGCTTGAGTCTTGTTTTCACGTCAGCAGCTCTCTTCCTGTTGTCACGGCCTCGTCCTTGACCGTGTCGGCCTCGGTATGGTGTGTCCCTCTTTCCTGTCCATATGCGCTCTTTTACCGCAAGTGTAACACTTGACATCAGCCAGGTCCATTTTCTTTCCTCTCCCTCTCCCATGCGGTCTTGTAGTCCTGCTGGTTTTCATCACGTTGTCTCCGTCTGCATGCTGGTCACCTTTTCCATATTTTTCAGGACTTTCAAAACTTTGTAGTATAGTTTTGAACTTGACAAAAGTCATTCTGTCATTAGTTTGGGTGACGTGCACAACAAACGGTTTGTAGGACTCCGGAAGCCCCTTTGGATTGGATTGGATATGCCTTTATTAGTCTCACAGTGGAGAAATTTACATTTCACAGCTGCAAAGTGATGAAAGGAATGAAAGTAGAAAAACGAAATACATGAGCTGCTGGAAAGGCAGCCACTCTCATGCCTATCTGGAGTCCATCGCTAATATGCTCTTCTGCCCTCCTTAAGGACGTGAATACAGTCTCTGCTCGGAAAACATAGTCCGTGACTGTCTCATAGCTGCCTTTTCGGGGTGAGGTAAGTTCACAATAAAAACTCACCACCTGTAGTTGGTCCTTTCCAGCATAATTCTCACAGAGAATCTCCAGTGCTCTTCTCCCGTGAAGTTTTGGGTCCCTCATTACCAGCGATAGGCTCTTCTTTTCCAGACATTGCACCAACTCTGCATATGTCTCTCCATTCTTAGCCTTATCTTCGGCGAGAGCTTCACCGTCCTCCTCTATGTCCAGGACGCCCAAAATAACGTCTCTGAGGCCGCGCAACTCCATGTGCACCAGGAACCTCATCTCCCAGAGCTCGTAATTTTTCTCGTCGCCATCAAATGAAAGCCTGAACCACCTTTGGCCTGTGGTACTGGGCCCATAACCTGTTGCGCTGGACATTCCGGCAGCAGTCCTATCATTTAAACAGTTACCAAGATAGTAGTTTGCCTTAATGGTGACTAATACTCACGAGAGAATAATGATGCATAGCCGTGTCAATCATTGGTCCGGGAACTCAACAAACGTTTATTCTGCGCATGCTCATAAAAAGGCTTGACAACATCCGGTATCACATGATTAGCTCGTTCGCAGGTGACATCAATCAGCGAAATTACCCCAATTATGTCTTTGCCCCCCCTCCCCCAAACACACACACACACACACACACACACACACACACACACACACACACACACACACACACACACACACACACACACACACACACACACACACACAAAACTGTTCAGCAGCTTTTGTAGGGAAGCCCAGCTAAACACTTTAAATTAAAATAACTTTACAATGTTAAAAATGACCTTACAATATTAATTTGTTGAGAAAATGCAGTTTTAACTAATGTTCAGTATCAGAAAACCTTTATTCGTCCTACAATGGGGATATTCGCAGTCCACAGCAGCAATTTGAAAGGGAAGGTGTGGGGGTTATGTTGAGTGTCTTCGTGACATTGCCATATTTCAGCTGCAGTGTCGCTGTCCATGGTGTTAAAATCGTTATCCGTTTTATTCACACACTTGAAATGGGGCCAACCTGGCAGCGTATTGTTCCAAAAAAAGTTTTCATCATCAATATTGGGCAAATATAGAGTATGATTTATTTCGAATCAACACAAATCAAAATGCAATAGATTAATATTAACATGAATATGAATAGTAATTAATATTAACATTAATATTAATATTAACAATATAATACTTATATCGATATTAACATCCATATTAATATTATTTATGTTTCTGTGTTGCTTAAAATCACTGCTATGCATCATTTTTTTCTAGCAATGCTTGTCGACGTCTGCATTACGTTTTTCGGTTTAGTCGTATGTTTCCAAACAATTATATAATTTGTTCCGCTGTGTTGTTGTCCTCCATTTTTGTCAAATGTTTTATTAACTTGAAATTTATTTTCTTGGTTTTGGTATGAGGTCACTTGAAAACCATATTTTGTTCATATTTCCTGAATTTTCGTGAATTCACTTGCAACTTTGTATGTTATTTTGTCTGCTGCCCCTCACTCGTTCTTACACGTTTTGGACTCTAAGAGACGCTGTTGGTTTGGGCATAATTTTCGCTGAGCTGTCGCCCTGCAGTACTCCCGATTGACGGGGCACTTATCTTTTGTTCGCGGTGAGGGTAAGAGAAAGAACACCTCAGTGAACCGGACATTTATTTGTACGTAAACGTTGACTTCGTGAGGAGCCATCGAAGAAAGATTTATTTCCACCAAAACACATCAGCGCTTTTTTTATGTCATCATGGCAAATAGCTGCCCTCTGTCGTTCTTGTGGACAGAATGGAGGTTGTTTTATGGATGGAAGCGAAACATACGCACGCTGATGTTTGTGCTTCATTTGGTTATCACGGTAGGTGATCAGATTCGCTATTCGATACCCGAGGAGCTGAAGAAAGGCTCAGTGATTGGAAGTGTGGCGCAAGATCTCGGTTTGGATATGAAGAGACTCATTTCCGGACGGGCTCGCATTGTGACGGGAGGAAACATCCAGTATGTGGAGCTGAAAACAGACAAAGGGCTCCTGGTTGTCGGTGACAGAATCGACCGCGAGCAGCTTTGCGGAGATGTGACGCCGTGCAGCTTCAGCTTTGACATTATTTTAGAAAACCCGTTAGAAATGCATCGAGTCATGGTTGAGGTGTTAGACGTAAATGATCACGCTCCATCGTTTCCAAATCAGAATACCGCTCTCCAATTTCAAATTAGTGAATCTGCTGCAGTCGGGGTGCAATTTCCACTACAAACTGCAGAGGATCAAGATGTGAGTGAAAACGCATTGCAAAATTACATTTTGTCAGCAAACGACAATTTTATCCTCAACCAAAATGAAAATCCAGACAACAGTAAATACGTTGAAATGGTGCTGCACAAGCCTTTAGACAGAGAGCGCCGGTCCCGTTTGTCTTTAAAATTAATTGCAGTTGATGGAGGAACACCACAAAGATCGGGTACCATAAATATAGAAATAAATGTGTTGGATGCAAATGACAACCGGCCAACATTTAACCAATCCGAATATAAAGCCTCTGTTGTTGAAAATACAACAAAGGGGACTCGTATAATTACGATAATAGCGACAGACGCTGACAGTGGTTCAAATGGACTCATGACTTACAGTTTGTCAAAAATGAAGGGGGGTGCAGCAGATATGTTTAATATCGATGGAAACATGGGCACAATTTACGTAACTGGTCAAATAGACTATGAAAGGAACAAAAAATACGAAGTGAGGGTGGAAGCAAAGGATCAAGGTGGGCTAATTGGGACAAGTAAAGTTATATTTGATGTTATTGACATCAATGACAATGCGCCGGTCATTAATATCATGTCATTTTCCAGTCATCTGTCTGAGGATACACCTCCTGGTACAACAATTGCAATTTTGAACATAAAAGATGAAGATTCTGATAGAAATGGACAAGTAAAATGTTCCATAGAAAGAAAACTTCCTTTTAAGTTGGAAATGTCTCTAATAAACTATTACAATTTGATCTTGGATCAATATTTAGATAGAGAATCTGTTTCAGAATATAACGTAACAATTACAGCCACTGATCTCGGAACGCCTCCACTTTCTAGCTCAACCATGTTACATTTTCAAATCTCAGACGTGAATGACAATGCACCATTATTCACTAAAAACATGTATTTAGCTTTTATCACAGAGAATAATTCTCCTGGCACTTCCATATTTGATGTCTCTGCCCGAGATGCCGATTGGAATCAAAACGCGAGAGTTTCTTACCTTTTGGAAGATACACAGATAAACGGCAGTCCAGTTTCGACTTTTGTTACCTTGAATTCTGAAACTGGTGTTCTCAGTGCCATTCGAGTGTTCGATTATGAACAAATTAAACAACTGGACTTGGTAGTCAGGGCACAAGATGGGGGCTCTCCTCCCTTTAGCAGCAACGTGAGTGTCCGCATCCTGATCCAGGACCAGAACGACAATGCCCCTCAGGTCTTGTACCCGGTTGTGACGGGCGGCTCGCTGCTGGCCGAAATGGTGCCTCGTTCGGCCGATGTGGGCTACCTGGTGACTAAAGTGGTGGCCGTGGACGTGGACTCTGGCCAGAACGCATGGCTCTGCTATAAAGTGCACAAAGCCAGCGACAGGGCACTGTTTGAAGTGGGCCTTCACAATGGAGAAATCCGAACTGTCCGGCAAGTGACTGACAAAGATGCCGTCAAACAAAGACTGACTGTTGTTGTGGAGGACAACGGACAGCCTTCTCGTTCAGCCACGGTCATTGTGAATGTGGCAGTGGCTGACAGTTTCCCTGAAGTGCTGGCAGAGTTCACTGACTCGGCCATGAATGACAAGGAGTACAATGAACAGCTGACTTTTTATTTAGCCTTGGCCCTGGCGGTGGTCTCCTTTCTCTTCATCACCTGCTTGCTGCTGATTATATCGGGCAAAGTGTATCAGTGGAGACATTCTCGCATCATGTACCACTCCAACCTGCCTGTCATTCCGTATTATCCACCACGCTACTCGGATACTTTGGGGACGGGGACCCTCCCACATGTTTACAATTACGAGGTGTGCAGGACCACCGACTCCAGAAAAAGCGACATGAAAAATATGCAAGCCATGAGTCAAAGTTTAGTGAGTGTGGATGGAGTTGATGCTGACATACCGCATGTGGACAAGGAGATGTCAGGAAACCTTTCACAGATGGCAACATTGGTGAGTCAATCTTTCACCACTATTTCTCATTTTTATTTAAGTCAATACTGTTATGTCCACCTTATTTTCATCGGGTCTCACATTGAGATCAACAGTTCCACACATTATTGCAACCAAAACAACTTAAAAATAACTTAAATTTATCAAAAACTGTCCTCTTTGAGATCATACACGAACATTTTATATCATACACACTACAAATTCTAACAGTATTTTAGATCCTATATGAAGTGACTACCATTTGATTCCACGTCAAATGTATGTATAACAAAATGTAACTTGTCATTTTGCAACTTCAAAATTGTCATTATATGCAGAATAGAAACACAAAAAAACTGATGAATAAATTGTGTACAAATGGTTTACATACAAAACATTACAACATGAGA
This sequence comes from Hippocampus bargibanti, assembly GCF_051943395.1. Lineage (NCBI taxonomy): Eukaryota > Metazoa > Chordata > Actinopteri > Syngnathiformes > Syngnathidae > Hippocampus > Hippocampus bargibanti. The sequence continues at coordinate 8,768,084 of NC_142735.1, forward strand.
TTACAATTAACACCATATTTTTTATCACTTAGTTATATCATTGACATTGTAGATGGTTGTCTCAGTCAAATACTAGTTATGGGAACAGATTATGCTTGCATGTCTGTCTTTTGAAATGGAATTCTCTTCCAAATAAAAGTTCCAACATGAATACATATGATACAACATGTTGTAACTTATATAGTACACTAATGAACTGCTTCGGCAGCTGGTTAAAGTCAAATCTCTCCTTTTCCATGTACACTTTAAAACAGTCATTCATGCATTTTACTTTGGAGTCAGCCAATCCTTCATTGGGCATCTGCAGTTGGTCCAGCATGGTGCTGCTCACCTCTTGACTGGTATTTATTAGCACGGTAACTCAAACACTGGCATTTGTCCCCCCTGCCCCTCGCCACCCCTTTGAATACTTTCAATCTTGCTGCTGTAAATTGACAATTTCCCCACTGTGGGACTATAAAATGCTTTCTAATTCTGATGCACTGGCTCCCTCTACATTTCAGTTATTTTTAAGATCCTATGATTTCTTTTTTCAAATCCGTGATTGACCTCTCCAAGATCATCTGCCCCAGACTTGGTCTTGGTTTCATTCGTTGGTGCTTTCTACTATCTTTGTGACTGGTTTATCATTTGTATATGATAGTTGCTTAAGGGACAGCACTCTGCATGTTGCCTGTTTGGAAGTGCTGTATAACAACAGTTCAGTTCCGTTGATTTCAACCACAGATGGACAAACTATCGACGTATATGGTCTCGCTCAGAACCAATGTTTCACTATTTGTGAAATTGGAAAATTACAATGAAAAATACCACAATATTTTAACATGTAATGATAATATGCAGTTTTGATCGCTGGAAATATTCTCTATCAATCCTGGTTTGATGAAGCCCTGATAACCCAATTGTTAAATTGAATTATAGTTGTCCAAGGAATTGAACAGGCTGACAGTTTGACCTTACAGTTAAGCAATATTGCAATATTGGTTAAAAATAACAAATTACTGTTTTAAAAATTAATACATGTGTGACGGGTGTCACAACAGTGACTGTCTTCATCTCCACGATGCTGCCGTATTAATGAAGACGAGACGCGTGGATGTGTCTTTTTATTTCTTTTATTTCTGCAACACAGTATGGCAGAAAGGATGGGTGAAGTCGCATGGGTTTTGTCTTGTGATTAACCTGAATCTCCTCGAGATTGTTCCCAAATGCAAAACATTGTAGATAACAAAACAGAATTAACAACGTGTGATCGTATAGTGGTTATTTACAGAAAAAGAGAATACAACACAAGTTCAATGTTATTTACAAGATGTCCCTGAACGCATCATGGGCGGAGACTCGGCAGAACACGCGGTGCGCTTGTAATGGCTGGCGCACAGTTCAACCAGCCACGGACACTCACGGGCAAATGAAACACGACACAAGAAACTAAATATTGTTCAATAAAAACGAAATGAAACAATTATTACCTGCAACACAGTATGGCAGAAAGGATGGGTGAAGTCGCATGGGTTTCGTCTTGTGATTAACTGCGATAGAAAAGCACATATGCTCCAAAGTTCCACTCGACAAAACGTGAAGTAAATAATGACACAAAAAGTAATCTGGACTCGAAATGAATAAGGGAACTAATTAGATAACACTAGACAGTACAAAAGGGGAAACAAAATAAGATATTGTCATGAAAATGCGCGTTAATCAAGACCGACAGAAAATTGCGACTCACCCTGAATCTCCTCGAGATTGTTCTGGAAACTATGGGCGGGACATAGTGCCACACTGTGCGCCGTTGCGTCACTTCCTTCATAATTTAATAATCTAAGCGCACAACTCCGTTACACATGATCATGACAATACTGTACTAGGAAAATATTTAACACGTTGGGAAAAGGCGAAGATAAATGTCTACTACTCCAAATGTTACAGTTTTTATTGTTGTTAATACTACTACTACTACTACTACTACTATTAATATTAATATTATTATTAATAATAATAATAATAATAATAATGTTATTATTGTATTAGTAATAATTAGGACTGTTGTATTAAGAATAAAAATAATCTTATTACAATTATTAACATTATTATTATCTTTATTATTACAATTATTATTATTGTTGTCATTATTATGATGTCATCGTTATTATACCAAAGTGGGTACATGTTCTTCAGGGCCTGCTGTTAAACTTCCATATATTTCAAATATGTATTGTGTCATTTGGTTATTTTTGATTGTTCGCAAATACATTCTTAATTTAACCCTATTCGAATTGAAAAACATGTATTGGTTCGTGATTGTTGCACAGCATTTTCGGCAGATCTTTTTTATACATCGCAAAAGTGACACTTTATTATTCCCAGGGAATGGTTGATGACTGTCCGTATTTTTCTGCTGCGTATCACCCGTTCTTACCGGTTTTAGACTCTAAGAGACGCTGTTGGCTTGAGAATGATTTTCTGCGCGTTGTCGTCATGCAGTCCTCCCTTCTGTGACGAGAAACTGGAGATTTTCTCCCTTTTGCTGTTAGTGAAACCAAAAAACACTACCACGGATCCCCGCAATACATTCTTGGAAGTGGATGTGAGCAGGGAACATATTATTTACCAATCACTACGCCATAACGTGGTCATTTTTCTTTTTATCACCATGGATAAACACGGAGAACATCTCTCTTTCCCCTGCAAAAAATGTTTTTTTTATGGGTGGAGACGAAAAATAGGAACGATGATGTTTCTGCTCCATTTTGTTACCGCTGTAGGTGGTCAGATTCGTTATTCAATTCCAGAGGAGATGAAAAGGGGCTCTACGGTCGGAAACGTGGCGCAGGACCTCGGTTTAGACATTAGGAGACTCATTTCCGGACGTGCACGCATCGTGACGGGAGAAAGCATCAAGTACGCAGAGCTGAAGCCAGACAAAGGGCTCCTGGTTGTCGGTGACAGAATTGACCGCGAGCAGCTCTGCGGAGATGTGACGCCGTGCAGCTTCAGCTTTGAGATCATTTTAGAAAACCCAATCAAGCTTCACGGGGTAATTGTTGAGGTTTTGGACATAAATGATCATGCTCCTGTATTTCTGATTCGAGATAAATCTCTCTTATTTGAAATTAGTGAATCTGCTGCTGTTGGTGTGCGTTTTCCTCTGCCAAGTGCGGAGGATCATGACGTGGGGCAAAACGCATTACAAAACTACATCTTGTCAGCCAACGACAATTTTATTCTAAATCAGAATGCAAATCCAGACGGAAGTAAATATGTTGAAATGGTGCTGCACAAGCCGCTCGACAGAGAGCGTCGGCCCCGTTTGTCTTTAAAATTAATTGCAGTCGATGGAGGAACACCGCAGAGATCCGGTACCGTAAATATAGAAATTAACGTGTTAGATGCAAATGACAACGAACCTGTCTTTAACCAATCGGTGTATAAAGCTACTGTTATGGAGAACACAGTGAAAGGAACTCGTATAATTACTGTAAATGCAGTAGATGCCGATAGTGATTCAAATGGACGCATCACTTACAGTTTGTCAAAAATGAAAGGTGGTGCTGCAGATATGTTTCATATTGATGAGAACACCGGCACAATTTACGTCTCTGGTCAAATAGACTATGAAAAGCATAAAAAAATTGAAGTAAGAGTCGAAGCAAAGGATCAAGGTGGTTTGACTGGGACCAGTAAAGTCATATTTAATGTTATTGACATCAATGACAATGCGCCAGTCATTAATATCATGTCATTTTCAAGTCCTCTGTCTGAGGATTCACCTCCTGGTACAACAATTGCAGTTCTGAACATAAAAGATGTTGACTCTGACAGAAATGGGAAAATTGCATGTTCCATCAATGGAAAACTTCCTTTTAAACTTGAAACCTCTTTAACAAATTATTACAATTTGATTTCATATCAATATTTGGACAGAGAATATGTTTCAGAATATAACATAACAATTACAGCCACTGATCTCGGTACGCCTCCTCTTTCTAGCTTAACCAAGTTACATCTTAAAATATCAGACGTGAATGACAATGCACCATTATTCAATCAAAATTTGTATTCTGCTTATGTCCCAGAAAATAATTCTCCTGCCACTTTAATATTTGCTGTCTCAGCCCGAGATGCCGATTGGAATCAGAACGCGAGAATCTCTTATCTCTTGGAAGACACACAGATCACAGGCAGTCCAGTTTCGACTTTTGTTACTTTGAATTCAGAAACCGGTGTTCTCAGTTCCATTCGAGCATTTGATTATGAACAAATTAAACAACTGGACGTGGTAGTCAGAGCACAAGATGGGGGCTCTCCTCCCCTGAGCAGCAACGTGAGTGTTTGCATTCTGATCCAGGACCAGAACGACAACGCCCCTCAGGTCCTGTACCCGGTTGTGATGAGTGGCTCGCTGCTGGCCGAATTGGTTCCTCGTTCGGCCGATGTGGGCTATCTGGTGACTAAAGTGGTGGCCGTGGATGTGGACTCTGGCCAGAACGCCTGGCTTTCCTATAAAGTGCACAAATCCAGCAACAGGGCGCTGTTTGAAGTGGGCCTCCACAACGGAGAAATCCGAACTGTCCGCCAAGTGACGGACAAAGATGCTATCAAACAAAGACTTACTGTGGTCGTGGAGGACAACGGGCAGCCCTCTCGTTCAGCTACGGTCATTGTGAATGTGGCACTGGCCGACAGCTTCCCTCAAGTACTGGCAGAGTTCACTGACTTGAATATGCACGACAAGGAGTATAATGACCAGATGACTTTTTATTTAGTCTTGTCGCTGGCGGTTGTCTCCTTCCTGTTCATCACCTGCTTGCTGCTTATCATATCGGTCAAGGTGTACCGGTGGAGACAGTCTCGCATTCTGTTCCACTCCAACCTGCCTGTCATTCCGTATTGTCCACCACGTTACTCGGATACTTTGGGGACGGGGACCTTCCCGCACATGTACAATTATGAAGTGTGCAGGACCACTGACTCTAGAAAAAGTGACTGTAAATTGGACAGAGCTCCAAGTCATAATGTGCCGGTCATGGACCATGCTTCAACAGGGACCATCCAGAAGTGTTTCAGGGAAAAGAACATCCTAGATGAACCTGACTCCCCTCTCGAGGTTAGTTTCAAACGTTGTCATTGAGTTCTTTGTATCTTTTTAGTTGAACCTATTTCCTCTTTTGTCTACATACCCTTATGATTTCAATCGAGGGTTAACATTAAATGAGACGCCTTGTTTAAATTCTCGTTGATTGAAATTGCTCACCGAGAATTCTATGCAATGGAAGGGATGTGGCGATTCAGCACCATGGAGAGCTACCAATGGACTCATTCTGTTGTTCACTGTGGAAAATTTTGAATTGTAATTGAAAACTACTTTATATGAGTATTCTGTTACTTTATGACGTTAATGTTGTCAAGATCATATTTTAGTTACCTTTAATATCATTTATTTCATTTTATCAAATCTATTAACTACATTTTTTTTAAATAGTGGCATGAAAAAAAAAGTACTGCCCTTTCAGGGACATTTGTTTTCATATTCACTAATGACTATTAGTAATGCAGCATGTGATGACCAATGAAGTGAAATCAGTTCACTTATATGAATTTTTGAGATTTAAAGTCAGTAAATGCATTATACCCGTGCCCTTAAAAATGCTCAATGAATCAGAAAATGCATAGACTGGATGGTTATGGATAGAGCCATGAGAACCATACTTTTGACCTCATTTACCTAAAAAATTGTACGTTTTTCACAACATGGTAAAATAAAAGAGAATAAATTAAAAACAACATTTGGGCGTGTTGTGATAAATGCTCGCTACATATCCACCCTAAAACACCACATGATTGGCAGTTAGGCTCTGTTTGTATGTTATTGTTTTCTCGGGTTATATTGAAATTATTTTAGTATTTCAGATTTTATCTTATTATGGGGCTCACAGATGAGACGTATTCAGTACCAATCTTTTTGTCTTTGATGTTGCAGATTTTATCCCACATTATTAAATTCCCTCGTGTTTTATGACTGCCAATTACTCATTAGTGGCAGAAGTTGTAGGCAGTGGTATAACGTCTTTTTTTCATAGGTGCCGCCATGGCGGTCATGTTTTCCCAAAATTCAAGCTCATTTTCACAACGCAAGAATTCCCCTCATTTTCAGATAAATCCCCATTAACCACAAAAAAAATAAATAAAAAAATGACGATGTAATTGTAAAACACCAAAGCTTCCTTGGTGCTACTTTTTAACTTCTAGTTACAATCATTTATACTATCCAGCCACAAATGTACACAACTGACCTTAAAGATAATTAAGTCATGGGGCTAAATGAAATCCACGAACAGTGAGTGAGCAGTAATTTCATAAAAGCGGTGGAGAGTGAGTGGATGAGCCACTTCTAGAAATTATGAACATGTTTAATTAACAAAAAATAATAATTATTGGCAACTACGTATCTCCTGAATGCTGGTATGCATGCTGGTGATTATAGCATCAATTTATCCTTTCCAGTGACAATTTTTGAGCGTACAAGATAACGCTTTAATGTGTGCTATAAAATGTGATGTTTGCTGTTGTTGCTGCTTTCAAATACTGTGAATTGTATTTAGTGTAAAAGTTTACTCTTTTCAAGTTTTTCTGCCAGCACTCGTTGCAAATGACTTACTTGCTCTCAATCTTGGAATCCCCTGCTGCTTAATTCACTCCTGCCAGATACAGTTTGAAAATTAGACATGTGGTCCTTCTTTTGAGCTGCATACCCGCAAATAACCCAAGCCCGCCATCATGAGCCGGGGTCTCTCAATGGTCCCACCCCTCCAAAATGTATTTCTGTTGAGAACTTGACCATAGCACACTTCCAAAAATCACAACTCACTGAACCTTTCAGTGATTTTCATGCAGGTATTTTGTTGTAAACACCAATGTGTTGTTCCAATACAAGCAAATCAGTATCCATTGAAAACATTCCTTCACTAAAAAAACATGTATTTCTTAATTAGTCGGTTTTAAACACACATAGTTGAGTGCATAAGATCTATACATTTTTATTCTTAATGAAAAATAGACAAACTTTGTCTCTGTCTACACCTCTGTTTCAGTTTTTAAAAAATATCTCATTTGCCATGTGTTTCTTTATAAATACGTAGTTTCAAAATAATATTTACAACCATTGACATGAATTATGATCACTGAACGAAAACAATCAGTTAAAGTTACAAAATGTGTTAAAATGTGTTTTGATATTTTTAAATCAGTGATATGGTTGCACTGAGGGGGGAAAACATCTCACAATACTGTTGTTCAACATGCACATGCTTATTAGATAAACATCGATTTGGGTTTGTAAATTGGTATAGAGTGACTGTGATACATGCCATGTTTGTGAGCAATCTTAAGTCATTATGCATCCCACGTAATGTACTGTAAATATATTTATTTCTCTATTTTTAAGTCATGCTGGGTAAGAAAGAGATTCGTTTTGTTCCAACCTGCAATGTTGCAATATGGACTCTTAGCGACGCTGTAGACCGAATGGTTGATGGTTGGGAGGCGGACTGGCGCTGCATATCCGTGACCGTCGACCAGAAAAGAGATCACGACAGAAGAGAACGGATTATTTGACGTGCTTGTCAAAAAATAGATATTTTTGGGTTTTAAAAGCTATTTACATCGATTGTCAGTGGATTGTATTCAACAATATACATTGGAGAAGCTCTTTGGAGTGGAATATAGACACAGAGGAACGCCGCCGTGGAGAAGTGGAAAGAACAATGAATGGGCAAGTGCTGCTGTTTGCGTCTCTGTTCGCCATCGACGCGACGTATGGTCAGGCAAGCTATTCCATTCCGGAAGAGATGAGCAGAGGATTTCTCGTGGGAAACATTGCGCAAGATTTAGGTGTCGAAATTCGACGTCTGATTTCCGGAAGAGCAAAGATCTATTCCAGGAATAATGAAGAATACATTGAGCTGAGCCGAGAGAAAGGAGTCCTCCTCGTGAAAGAGAAAATCGACCGAGAGGCTCTTTGCTCACACACCGCCCTTTGTGCCCTGCATTTCCGAATCATTTTGGAAAGTCCTATCGAATTTTACAGCGTTACTGTGCAGATCACGGACATAAATGACAACGCACCGAAATTTGAAAAAAACGAGATGAATTTTAAAATAAGCGAGTCGGCGACTGTCGGAGCTAAATTTGTTCTTGATGGCGCTCTTGATCTTGATGTCGGAATTAACGACCTTCAAAATTATGCATTACAACCGGCGGATCATTTCACTCTTAAAATGCAGGATAGCGCAGATGGAAATAAAAATGTAGAGATGGTTTTGCAAAAGTCTCTAGATAGAGAGAACGCGGAGCATTTGTCGCTCGTGTTAACGGCTGTAGATGGAGGAGAGCCGCGCATGTCAGGAACGATGTTGATTCACATTGCGGTGTTAGACGTGAACGATAATGCCCCCATTTTTACAGAGCAGACGTACAAGGCTATTGTGACAGAGAATTCACCTGCAGGAACAGTCGTAGCAACTGTTTCTGCCTCTGATGCAGATGGAAATTTAAACTCGAGAATATCATATTCAATAACAAACACCCAAGATAACATTAAAAACATATTTGACATAAATAAAGACAATGGTCAAGTTTCATTAATTGGAAATATTGATTTTGAAAAATCAAAACACTTTCAAATCAAACTGCTTGCGAGTGATGTTGGTGGACTTACCGATTCTTCCAAGCTGCTTGTCGATGTTGAAGATGTAAATGACAACAAACCAGAAATTAGCATAATGTCCAACTCAAATATGATATCAGAGGATACAGAAATAAATACGGTTGTTACTGTTATCAATACAGAAGATTTGGATTCAGGACATAATGGAATTGTAAAATGCTTTGTCAATGAAAATATCCCATTTTCTCTCAAAACCTCAGAAAATAATTTTTATAGCTTAGTGACAGATAATTATTTAGACAGAGAGAGGTCGTCTGAGTATAACATCACACTGATATGCTCTGATGATGGGATGCCTTCCCTCTCCAGCAGTGTCACTCTCACCTTAGTCATCTCAGATGTGAATGACAATGCACCTGTCTTTGAGAAGAGCTCATATGAGGCATACATTGTGGAAAACAACACACCCAGTGTTTCCATTTTTACACTGACAGCCAGTGATGCTGACTGTAACCAGAATGCTCGTCTTTCGTACATCCTGGAGGAATCATCTGTTAACGGAGTGCTAGTCTCCTCGTATGTATCCATTGGTGCCGAGAGTGGAGTCATCCATGCAGTGCGTTCTTTTGACTATGAGCATCTGAAAGAGTTCAATCTCCGAGTCAGAGCGCAGGATGGGGGCTCCCGTCCTCTTAGCAGCAACGTGAGTGTCCGTATCCTGATCCAAGACCAGAACGACAACGCCCCTCAGGTCCTGTACCCGGTTGTGACGGGCGGCTCGCTGCTAGCCGAAATGGTGCCTCGTTCGGCCGATGTAGGCTATCTGGTGACTAAAGTGGTGGCAGTGGACGTGGACTCTGGCCAGAACGCGTGGCTCTCTTATAAAGTGCACAAAGCCAGCAACAGGCCGCTGTTTGAAGTGGGCCTCCACAACGGAGAAATCCGAACTGTCCGTCAAGTGACTGACAAAGATGCCATCAAACAAAGACTGATTGTTGTCGTGGATGACAATGGGCAGCCCTCTCGCTCAGCCACGGTCATTGTCAATGTGGCAGTGGCCGACAGATTCCCTGAAGTGCTGGCAGAGTTCACTGACTCAGGCATGAATGACAAGGAGTACAATGACCAGCTGACATTTTATTTAGTCTTGGCTCTGGCAGTGGTCTCCTTCCTCTTCATCACCTGCTTACTGCTTATCATATCGGTCAAAGTGTACCGATGGAGACAGTCTCGCATCCTGTACCACTCCAACCTGCCTGTCATTCCGTATTACCCAACAAGATACACTGATACTTTGGGGACAGGGACTCTCCCGCACATGTACAATTATGAAGTGTGCAGGACCACTGACTCAAAAAAAAGTCACTGCAAATTGGACAGAGCTCCAAGTCATAACGTGATGGCAATAGACCCTCACTTTACTGGGACCATGCAAAAGATGGACATAGAAAAGAACATCTTGGATGAAACTGATTTTCCTCTTGAGGTTAGTTTACATCGTCATTTGGCCTGTCTTTTCTGTTGGTGCATGATGTCATTGTCATCATGATTATAATTTCTCAAGGATTACATAATCAACTGCTTGAATTTCACCATGTGCAAATTTTCAAAGGAGAGATATTTGTTTACATTTTATATGAGTTGGCTCACTAAAAATCCTATTTTTATATAGTTGAGTAGAACATGATATTCAGCACCACGGAGACCTAAACTTTTAGCCTAATTTGTTTGTTAGCCCCTGTAGATTTCAACTAAAGTTGCATCATTATTTTCAACTTCACTGGAGATAAGATTTGTCGTATACTGTCAAATTTCTGTCCACGATTTATATATTTAATCTTTAAATTTGACATATTTTGAGTGTACCCGATGAGTGATGCTTTTTCGTAATTGGATTGGATTGGATTGGATTGGATATGCCTTTATTAGTCTCACAGTAGAGAAATTTACATTTCACAGCAGCAAAGTGATGAAAGGAATGAAAGTAGAAAAACGAAATACATGAGCTGAATACTGACTATTTGGAGTTTGTTTGTGTTTGTACATATGCTCATAAAGGAGTTTTACACATCCACATTGTCACTGGTAAGCTACATTATTTGTTTACCAATAGCATTGTACAGTTTGTTTGAAAAATTACTGATTAGTAATCGATCAGTACAGTACGTGTAAGCACAATAATGAAGATGGATGGATGAATGGATGGTGGAATTGCTGGATGGATGGATATATGGTTGCATAAATGGATGTATGGCTGCTTCCTTAATTGCTCCCAAATAATAAACAAATGTATTTTTTTCTTGAGAAGATTACATAAAAAGATGACACATTGCTATTTGTGGAGCACTTACAACCGCATTGCACATTTGATGTCATTTAGCTGATACATCTTGTGTTTCAACATGTTGGATTTGTGGTGAGCGGCATGCCTCATAGTCCGTATGTGTCTGTTCCAGTCTGAGTTCGTATGTCCCTCAATGCCAGTTGGCATCCTCTTCCCATCCTTGCATGGTTTCTTTGATTTTAATACAGTTTTTGTGTCTTATTTCATTGATTGCTCAAATAAACATCACAGAGTGACAATACATGCACTCAACACGTTTCTTTGTACTGTGTTTCAAAGGAATGTGTACAATAAATGTTAATTTGTCTTCTGTGAATATATGTCATGACAGAAATCATTCAAAAAGGATGAAAAAATATATCGTCAGTTCATGGAAAACAACCCCTAAAAGTTTTGCAATTTTTTTCAAACATCAATAAAATGTTTGGACCACGAGTACAGTCGTTGCTGTGGGCGCAATAAACATATATTTTTGTTGAATGGGATTCAAGAGGAATAGCTGTGGCTGCCTGATATTTAACAATATGTAATTTCTTATTGGTGGAGAGGAGTGTAGCGTCGTTTGAAATAAAATGCATTCCAGGTGGTAGAAAGTTTCCATTTTATTGTGCCGTATAAACCTTGCACACCACACGAGTGTAGCATATGTCACACTGCTACAGAATGTTGCGACAGGTCGAAAAGCAACGGTGACGTCACGACCGCAGGTAGATTAACATGGTGGCACAATAAACTCGTTGACAAAGCAACTCTCCTCTCTCATTCCTCCGGACACAACATTGGCGACGAAGATGGACTTCTACACAGCTCCCCTCCCCTCGTTTCTCGCGCTCCCCGGTGAGCCACCAGTCCCGTGGTCCCGCTGGTATGACTCGTTCACGTCATATCTGACGGCGACCGGACTAAACGAGGCAAGCGAAGCACGCCGAACGGCTATGCTAATACACAGTTTAGGTAGTGAGGGGCAGCGCATTTTTCGCTCTCTTGGACCCGCGCAGACATACGGGGATTGTGTCACTTTATTGGCCCGACATTTCGCCCCACCTCAGGGCGTGATTGTCCGGCGGATTGCCTTCCGTCAACGACGGCAACGAACAGGCGAGTCGGTACTCCACAACGTTGCCGACTTGCGGTGTTTAGCGGGCCTCTGTAAATTCGGCCGCTTGGAAATGATTAAGGATCAACTCGCCGAGCACACGATTGATCCCAAACTACGGGAGAAACTGTTATTGTCCCCTGACGACCTCCCACTATCGAAGGCTGTGGAAATGGCGTTTCAATTGGAGAACGCAGCACAATTAACGGCTCGGTTCGTGAACCCACCCACACCTTCACAGTCTCCCGCGTTGGCACAGATTGTTGCTCCAACCCCTCCACTCCCAGACGCCACCTTCACCTACGACTCCACCGCTACATACGACGGTGCCGAGATAAAAGTGGCCAGACGTCAAGGGGCCGATGCACGCACGCCTTGTGCCAACTGTGGGTCAGCCTCGCATCCCACACGTGCGCCCACTTGCAGAGCCACCGGACAACGATGCCAACGCTGCGGGAAGATGAATCATTTCGCAAGGATGTGCCGCTCTGCTCCCACCTTCACCTACGACCGTACCGAGATAAATGTCGTCAGACATCAACGGGCCAACACACACAGACCTTGTGTCAACTGTGGGTCTGCCTGGCACCCCACACGCGCGCCAACTTGCAAAGCCATTGGACAGAGATGCCAGCACTGCGGAAGGAGGAACCACTTCGCCAGGATGTGCCGCTCTGCTCCCACTTCAACATACCCGCCACGCCGCTCACCAGACCAGCTGAGGCGAACCACCATCCACTGCGGCGGCTCGCGCGCCAAGCCATTCAAGTGGTGCACAGTGGAACTGGATGAGTGAGCTTACCACTCCTGCTCGACACTGCAGCCTCCAGGTCACTGTTGAACGTGTCCACAGTTCGACGGTTATTTCCTCATCTCCAGATCGAGGCCAACGCTGAGGACTTGTTTGGCTATGGCCAAACTCAGATTGGTATGGTGGGCACTGCCACCTTCACAGTGCGCTATGGCTCGAGGACTCTCCCCCCCTTCACCTTCCAAATATTCCGTCATGGCGCCAACCTCTTGGGCTTGGACTTGTTTTGTGCACTCGGCTTTTCTATCTCTGACAATGCGGGTGCCGCAATTCACCCCCAGGCCAACGGGGGTGGAGAAAGCTCCAACCAAGCAGACGGCCTGCCCTACTCTTCCTCAGCCAGCAGAGGGCCCAACGAGAAGCGCCGGACAAAGCAACCCACACTGACTGTGTCGGACTGGGTCCGCATTCGCCGGCCGAGCTGCTCTCACAATTTGGACTCATTCTGGACAGCACCAGTCCAGATTACCGCCCAACTCGGACCGACCACCTTCTGTCTGGCTGACGGGTCGCGTTGGCATGCCAGCCGCCTAAGGAGAGTGGCGGCACCGACCCCCTCGAACGACTTCTCAGGCAAAGACTACTGACGTCCTGTCACACATCAGAGAACACCGATGGGACGCCTCGAAGAGCGTGGTGAACCAGCCGTGCCCATGGGGCCAGAGCCTCGGCTAGCTCACGTTCGCCTTTGCCCTTTGGTAATTTGGACAATTATCACATATTTTGAATGTTCAGACCCTAGCCAGTGCTTAGCCTATCGCGTGGCAGAATAACCCACACGGCTAAGCAAGGAAACCGGCAGTCTACCCGGTTTCCCTTGTTACAGAGTGTTTTTGGTTCCTTCAGGGAGGAGGGGTAAATGTAGCATATGTCACACTGCTACAGAATGTTGCGACAGGTCGAAAAGCAGCGGTGACGTCACGACCGCAGGTAGACTAACATGTTGGCACAATAAACACGTTGACAAAGCAACTCTCCTCTCTCATTCCTCCGGACACAACAACGAGCTTGAAGATTAAACATATATGACGCAATGACTTGATTTTATCTACGTTCATAGAAAATACGATCAATCCAACATATATTCTAATTACAGACATAAATTTATCGAAATATAAACACAAATATTTCCCATTTTTTGCCACTTTTAACCAGGCTCTCTATTTTAAACTCTTAATTCTGTGGTGTACGAATCTATGACAGCTTTTACGAAACATCAAAACTTCAGAGGCATTTCACCGCCCCTCCCTTCGTCGTAATCATTTTCCGTGTTCCTTCAAAATACAAAATCCGATTAACAGGAGGACAGATGTAATAATATTGCAACCATTTTGCTATTTAAATTCGTCGTCCTTAACAGGGACTGTGACATACGTCTAACACCTTTGAGTGGGGTGAATGCCTCGCTGTGCATTATTAAAATATTTTTACTTTGTGTGCCGTGTGCGCATCAATCCATTGCCGTTTTCATTTGCTTTTCAGAAGAAGTGCATTTGAGATTTTCCACTTCCTGGCAATAGGCAATAATATCGCTATTTAGCCTGTCGAATCCAGATTTCGGAATCCCATGTCTGGGTATGACATGTGACAGACCGACTCTTTTTCACGTCTGTCATTTTTGTGGGGAATTGTTAAACCATTTCCACCCTGCAGTGTCTCAATATGGACTCTTAGAGACGCTGTAGACCAGAAAATTGATGACTGGGAGGAGGATTGGAGCTGCGCCTCCGCCAAACGTTCGCACGATACACAGGGGGAAGGCGACGGAGGAGACCGGATCATTTGGCGTGTTTATCAAATAAAGGAATAAATTGTCGACGTATTTGGCCCTGAAAGCGATCACATTTGACGAAGATTGGATTGTATTCGACATTAGAATGTAAAGGGGGCATTCTTAAGTGGACTACAGACACTGAGGAGCTCTGCTGCATGAGGAGAAGCGAAAAGAACAATGAATGGGCAAGTGCTGCTGTTTGTGTCTCTGCTCGCCATCAACGCAGTGTCCAGCCAGGCAAGCTATTCCATTCCAGAGGAGATGGGCAGGGGGTCTCTAGTGGGAAACATAGCGCAAGATTTAGGTTTAGAAATTCGACGTCTGATTTCTGGCAAAGCAAAGATCTATTCCAGGAAAAACGAAGAATACGTTGAGCTGAGCCGAGAGAAAGGGGTCCTTCTCGTGAAAGAGAGGATCGACAGAGAGGCTCTTTGCTCACACACCGCACTTTGTGCGCTGCATTTAGAAATAATTCTTGAGAACCCCATGGAATTTTACAGCGTTACAGTGCAGATTACGGATATAAATGACAATGCGCCGACTTTCGAAAAAAACGAGATGGATTTTAAAATAAGTGAGTCAGCGACCGTCGGAGCAAAATTTGTTCTCGGAAGGGCGGCAGATCTTGATGTCGGAATTAACGGCGTTCATAATTATGAATTAAAACCAGCAGACCATTTTACTATTAAACGGCAAAATAACGCAGATGGAAATCTAAATGTCGAGATGGTTTTAAAGAAGCCTTTAGACAGAGAGAAAGCGGAACATTTGTCCCTCGTGTTAACAGCTGTAGATGGAGGAGAGCCGCGCATGTCGGGAACGATGTTGATTCACATTACAGTGTTAGACGCGAACGATAATGCCCCCGTTTTTACACAACAGACGTATAAGGCTACTGTGACTGAGAATTTACCTGCGGGAACAATTGTGGCTACCGTTTCTGCCTCTGACGCCGACAGGGATTTACACTCGAAAATATCTTATTCAATAACAAACACCCAAGACAACGTGAGAAACATATTTGACATTAATAAAGAAAACGGCCATGTTTCATTAATTGGAAATATAGATTACGAGAAGTCAAGACATTTTCAAATTCATTTACTTGCAAGTGATGATGGAGGGCTCACCGATTCATCTAAGTTAATTATTGATGTTCAAGATATAAATGACAACAAGCCCGCAATTAAGATTATGTCTAAATCAAATGTAATATCAGAAGATGTTGAAATCAACACAGTTGTTACAATGTTCAATACCGAGGATTTAGATTCAGGAGAAAATGGAAATGTCAAATGTTTTATCAATGAAGACTTTCCATTTGTTTTGAAAATCTCCAAAAATAACTTTTTTAGTTTAGTGACAGAAAATAACTTGGACAGAGAAAGGTCGGCAGAATATAACATCACAGTGACATGCTCTGATGAGGGCGTGCCCTCCCTCTGCAGCAGTGTCACTCTCACCTTAAGCATATCAGATGTGAATGACAACACACCGGTCTTTGAGAGGAGCTCATATGAGGCCTATATTGTGGAAAATAACACACCAAGTGTTTCCATATTGACACTGACAGCCCGTGATGCTGACTGGAACCAGAATGCTCGTGTTTCGTACATCCTTGAGGACTCTTCTGTTAGCGGAGTGCCAGTCTCCTCATTTGTGTCCGTTAGTGCCGATAGTGGAGTCATCCATACAGTGCGTTCTTTTGATTACGAGCAGCTGAAAGAGTTGCATTTCCGAGTCAGAGCTCAGGATGGCGGCTCCCCTCCCCTCAGCAGCAACGTGAGTGTTCGCATCCTGATCCAGGACCAGAATGACAACGCCCCTCAGGTCCTGTACCCGGTTGTCACAAGTGGCTCGCTGCTGGCTGAAATGGTGCCTCGCTCAGCCGATGTGGGCTATTTGGTGACTAAAGTGGTGGCGGTGGACGTGGACTCTGGCCAGAACGCCTGGCTCTCCTATAAAGTGCACAAAGCCAGCGACAGGGCGCTGTTTGAAGTGGGCCTCCACAACGGAGAAATACGAACTGTCCGTCAAGTGACTGACAAAGATGCCGTCAAACAAAGACTGACCGTTGTTGTGGAGGACAACGGGCAGCCCTCCCGTTCGGCTACTGTCATTGTGAACGTGGCGGTGGCTGACACCTTCCCTCAGGTGCTGGGAGAGTTCACTGACTTGAATATGAACGACAAGGAGTACAACGACCAGGTGACTTTTTATTTAGTCTTGGCCCTGGCGGTGGTCTCCTTTCTCTTCATCACCTGCATGATGCTAATCATATCGGTCAAAGTGTACCGGTGGAAACAGTCTCGCGTCATGTACCACTCCAACCTGCCCGTCATTCCATATTATCCGCCACGATACTCTGATACTTTGGGGACAGGGACCCTCCCGCACGTATACAATTACGAGGTGTGCAGGACCACCGACTCCAGAAAAAGTGACATGAAGAATGTGCAAGCCATGAGTCAAAGTTTAGTGAATGTGGATGGAGTTGAGGCCAATACTTTACAAGAGAACAAGCAAATATCAGGGCTCTGTTCACAGATGTCCACCATGGTGAGTTCAATATTTCTCCATTAAATTTCTATTTGTTGACCTTCAGTCTTTTTACAGTACTGAAAAGTTTATCTTTTGAAAGTAACACACAACTGTCATTTTGATTAGGTTGTCTATTTTTTTATATTATCCGACTTTGTAATTGCGTTAATGAAAACGCAAAATCGATTTTTTTCTGATTATACATCTATTCCACCAAAGCGAAGAACACAAACCCCCATAAAACACAGCCCATAAATTTAGACCCAGAATTGTACCACATAATTTTATTCCCTGACTGAATTTTTAACACATTTTGTTCTTTAATTGGAACCACAGTACTGTTTACTATAGCACCCAGCCAATTTTATTTTTGAGACCGTTGCTGATACTGATTTTTGGCTGATAAAAATACTGATTCATAGTTCAATTAGGTTTGAAATTTACTGCAAAAAAATAATCCACCCCCTCAACTCCGTTACATTTCAATCTTCTTCCTCTTTTCCTTTCGGCTTTTCCCTTCAATGAACTTCAATTAAACGTGCATATTCACTGTTCAAGATTCTAATTCATTGGAACTATAGTATGATCCATAGTAAATATATTACTTTAAAATTATTACCAGAATACATTGCATGGCACAACCATTTAAATCATAACGTTATCAGTACTTTAATCTATGTCATGCATTTGTTCATGCATAGTTGATGGATAACTTGAAATAATCCCTAAATGTGATTGTTTCTGTGCTCGAATTGTTGTTTGTCTCTGTGTGCCATGGGACTGGCTGGCAACTAGTTTAGGATGTACCCCACTTATCGTCTAAAGTCAGCTTGGGTTTGCTTTCACATGCCCTGCGACCCTCGTGAGGAAAAGTGGATGGATTACTGATTAATTTTGCATATCTTGTATTTCTATTCATTTTTTAAACAGACCATGCATGACTACGATTTGTAGAATTAATTTGGTTTGAACAACGGGCCCATGAACTGACCTCATCATCAAAATGATTACCAAATGACATATCTTGTCAAATATATTGTTAAATTCCAAGTCTTGAAAAAAACTATGCCACCGTTTATCTTTTGCCACAGGTGCCACAATACTCACCCTGGAGTTAGTGTAAATGAACACTTGATGAGAAGCACCCTTCTGGCTAAAGTATTATTCAAATATTCTAACGTGATTTTTTTCATTTTTAGTTCTCTAAACTAAAATGGATTAACCATGAACAAATATCAGTCTGCTGAATGAATGGATGCATTGCCCGTTTTTCACTTTTTGAACAGCATTACTGAAAAAAATCAACGATTTCATGATATTATTTTTTTAGGAGTACTTTTACATTTCAGTTTTATCCGAGTTTTTTTTTTATTCCATCGTGGCTTCAAGGGAAAATACTTAAGATCTTCAAATGAAATACATAGGTGATGCTGACCATGATGATGACGCCGATGATGATGATAGTACAAAACACCTCAGGTTATTCAATTAACAAAATCCAAGTCTAAATACTGATGTAAATCCTCTTTGTAGTCACAATTCGATTTTGCAGTGTAATCTTGACTAATGAAATCTTGATTCAACATCCAAAATGATGAATTGGTGTTTGGTTATTCTTGTTATATATTATGTGATGTCTCCATTTTGCATTCGTTGGAAAATATTCATGAGCTGGATAAAGGTTTGGATTATGGGTTCTTCCAGTAAAATTCGACGCTCATTGTGCAAGGGTTGAATAAGTAGACATGACATTCACGATTTCTACTCTAAGGGACGCTATTGGCCAACGTAAGGTTTTTCTTCTCTTCAGTCAACTCCAGATTGACTGCGAAGCAGTGAAACGCCTCGCTCTTTTCATTTGAGATTGAGGACACAGAAGAGCAAGTGCGTCTCTCAAAGCGTTTGGGTTTATTTTGTGGTTGTTTTTTATCCAACGGATATGTTTTAACAATTGATTTGTGATTGAATTTGCTGGGAGCAAATATTTCTTTTTTGTGTCAAATATGGCGCGTCGAAGGTGCTTCCTCGACGTGTGCCGGACATGGCGATTGTTTTGTGGACCACAACAGCAAATGGGATCACTTGTGTTCCTTTTTTATCTGTTTACCGTAGTGGATGGTCAGATTCGTTACTCCATTCCCGAGGAAACGAAGAAAGGCTCCGTGATTGGTAACGTCGCACAAGATCTGAGTTTGACTCTAAAAAGAATGAGCGCAGGGCGGGCCCGCATCGTGACGGGAGAAAACATTCAGTACGCAGAGCTGAAGCCAGACAAAGGGCTCCTGGTCGTCGGTGACAGAATCGACCGAGAACAGCTTTGTGGAGATGTGACGCCATGCAGTTTCAGCTTTGAGATCATTTTAGAAAACCCGATTGAGCTGCACAGGGTTATTGTTGAGGTTTTGGACATAAACGACCATGCTCCCATATTTTTAATTCATGATAAGGCTCTCCTATTTGAAATAAGTGAATCTGCTGCTGTCGGAGTGCCGTTTCCCCTCCCGAGTGCAGAGGATCAAGATGTGGGTCAAAATGCATTACAAAATTACATTTTGTCAGCAAATGACAATTTTATCCTCAATCGGAATGCAAATCCAGACGGCAGTAAATATATTGAAATGGTGCTGCACAAGCCGCTCGACAGAGAGCGACAGTGCCGTTTGTCTTTAAAATTAATGGCAGTTGATGGAGGAACACCGCAGAGATCCGGTACCGTAAATATAGAAATAAATGTGTTGGATGTGAATGACAACCGGCCGATATTTACTCAATCCGAATACAAAAGCTCAGTTCTGGAAAACACAATGAAGGGAACTCGTATAATTACTGTAAATGCGACAGACGCTGATCGTGATTCAAATGGACTAATCACTTACAGTTTGTCAAAAATGAAAGGGGTTACAGCAGATATGTTTCATATTGATGAAAAAACAGGCACAATTGATGTATCTGGTCAAATAGATTATGAAAAACATAGACAGTTTGAAGTGAGAGTAGAAGCTAAGGATCGAGGTGGTTTGACTGGGACCAGTAAAGTAATATTTGATGTAATTGACATCAATGACAATGCGCCAGTCATTAATATCATGTCCTTTTCAAGTCCTCTGTCTGAGGATTCACCTCCCGGTACAACAATTGCAGTTCTGAACATAAAAGATGTTGACTCTGACAGAAATGGGAAAATTGCATGTTCCATAGATGGAAAACTTCCTTTTAAACTTGAAACCTCTTTAACAAGTTATTACAATTTGATTTCAGATCAATATTTCGATAGAGAATCTCTTTCAGAATATAACATAACAATTATAGCCACTGATCTCGGTATGCCTCCTCTTTCTAGCTCAACTAAGTTACATCTTAAAATATCAGACGTGAATGACAATGCACCGTTATTCAATCAAAATTTGTATTCTGCTTATGTCCCAGAAAATAATTCTCCTGGCACTTCCATATTAGCTGTCTCTGCCCGAGACGCCGATTGGAATCAGAACGCGAGAATCTCTTACCTCTTGGACGACACACCGATCACTGGCAGTCCAGTTTCGACTTTTGTTACTCTGAATTCTGAAACCGGTGTTCTCAGTGCCATTCGAGCGTTCGATTATGAACAAATTAAACAACTGGACTTGGTAGTCAGAGCTCAGGATGGCGGCTCCCCTCCCCTCAGCACCAATGTGAGCGTTCGCATTCTGATCCAGGACCAGAACGACAACGCCCCTCAGGTCCTGTACCCGGTTGTGACGGGCAGCTCGCTGCTGGCCGAAATGGTGCCTCGTTCGGCTGATGTGGGCTACCTGGTGACTAAAGTGGTGGCGGTGGATGTGGACTCTGGCCAGAACGCCTGGCTCTCCTATAAATTGCACAAAGCTAGCGACAGGGCGCTGTTTGAAGTGGGCCTCCACAACGGAGAAATCCGAACTGTCCGCCAAGTGACTGACAAAGATGCCGTCAAACAGAGACTGACTGTTGTCGTGGAGGACAATGGGCAGCCTTCTCGTTCGGCTACTGTCTTGGTCAATGTGGCAGTGGCCGACAGTTTCCCTCAAGTGCTGGCAGAGTTTACTGACTCGGGCATGAATGACAAGGAGTACAATGACCAGCTGACTTTTTATTTAGTCCTGGCCCTGGCAGTGGTCTCCTTCCTCTTCATCACCTGCTTGCTGATGATCATATCAGTCAAAATGTACCGGTGGAGACAGTCTCGTGTCCTCTACCACTCCAGCCTGCCTGTCATTCCATATTGTCCACCACGTTACTCGGATACTTTGGGGACCGGAACCCTCCCACACGTGTACAATTATGAGGTGTGCAGGTCCACCGACTCACGAAAAAGTGACTGGAAATTGGACAGAGTGGCAAGCCACAACATTGTGGCAACAGGCCCCAGTTTTGCAGCGACCATGCAAAAACTAAGTGAGAAGAACATCCTTGATGAACCTGATTCCCCGGTCGAGGTTGGTGTCTTGATTTAACCTGAGCTGTTCAAAATCAAAAATATGTTTATCTGTGCAGGAAATGGCTTAAATGCATGATTATACTGTCGATGACCACAAATTTACTGCACATGTTTCCGATACCCTGTAGTATTTGATGTTATCAAATGACGAATTGCTGTGATTCAGATATGAATGGTCGTTTTTTTAAGTGTCGAGTATAAGAATATGAATATGTATGCAATGCCTGCAGGCTGAATGCATTATTTTATTGAAAAAGCTCAACATTCGTAAATGGCATGCAATATTTCTATAGTGATAGTTTGTCCTCAACCGAGAAGAAAACTGTGACTTTCTTCACATGTTGGGCCTCTCGGACGAATGCCAAAATCCAAACAAGTTGTTTTCAGAACCATGGACAGCGCCCATATGCTGAAAGTGATCTGCTGCCCGTTAACCGCACATTCTGTGACGCAATGTATTGAACACCAAATCGATTGCTTTCATCACAACTGTGTGGTAATTCAAGTACACTTTTTTACTTTTGTCATATACGAGCTTTACTTTCGCTTTTTCTGTCATATTTAGCTTTTGCTCCTTCATTTCTAGTTGGTTGTGGTGGCATTCGTTTTACAGTATTTTGTTATTTTTACCTTCTTGTTGTAGTTTGACATTTTAGTCCCAAAGCGGCGCTGTTTGCATGCGTGTTGAAATGTAACGACTGCATGAGATTTTTCCCCCCTTCTATTCTTTGTCCCTGCCTACTGCGTCGTAGTCACGTCTGCCGCGAACAGAGTATTGACGGTTTGACCGAATTTAACCGAGAATGCTTTGGAGTGCTGCCTTTTTTCGAAGCACATTTATTTATGGACTCAAGAATGTTGGACTTCAATTGATGAAAGAAAACGAGCGCCCGGAGAAAACAATGAGACGGCAAGTACTGTTGTTCCTGTCGGCTGTGTGCCTTCGCTGTGCACTTGGCCAGGTCAGCTATTCTATCCCTGAAGAAATGTCAAAAGACTCTTTCGTTGGAAATATTGCGCATGATTTAGGTTTAGATCTCAAGAGGCTGAATTTGGGCAAGGCTCGGGTGTATACCGGCCGCGGTGTGGAATACATCGGCATGAATAAAGAAAGGGGAATCCTCGTTATCAAAGAGCAGATAGACAGGGAGGCTTTGTGTGGCGAGAGCTCGCCGTGCGCTTTGCATTTCCAGATCATTCTGGAAAATCCAATGGAATTATTTCGTGTTACGGTGGAGATTGTCGACATAAACGACAACTCGCCCAGCTTTACCAACGCTGAAAAGCGCATTGAAATAAGCGAGTCGGCTGTCATTGGATCTAAATTCATTTTAGAGAAAGCGATCGATTTGGACATAGGAATATATGGATTACAAAAATACACTCTTACCCCCGCTGATAACTTTGCATTAAAAATAGAGGATGAAGCTGATGGGAGTAAAAAAGTAGAAATGGTGCTGCAGAAGCCTCTCGATCGAGAGAAGCAGGATTATATAAGGATTTTATTAACTGCAATTGATGGGGGTGAACCACAGCTTTCGGGCACGATGCAGATATTTGTTAATGTGTTGGATGTCAATGACAACGCACCCACTTTTGAAAAGCGTATTTATAGAGCAAAACTACTTGAAAATGCACCCAAGGGCACCAGCGTGACGACTGTTTGTGCCTCTGATAAAGACATTGGCTCAAATGGAGAACTATTATATTTAATATCTCCAAGCAAGAGCATTCTGTCTGATATGTTTAATATTAACCAGGAAACTGGTGTGATCACGCTGGTAGGAGACATTGATTATGAAAAAGCGACTTCCTATCAAATGGATGTGGAGGTGGTCGACAAGGGAGGTCTGTCTGATTCTACAAAGGTGGTGGTTGACATTATTGATATGAATGACAACAGCCCGAACATCAATGTTGTTTCAAAGTCAAATATCATATTAGAAAATTCGCCTCTTCATACGGTTATTGCAATGTTAAGTGTGAGTGATCTCGACTCAGAAAATAATGGGAAAATTGAGTGTTTCAAAGATGACCACACTCCCTTCAAAATACAGACGTCTTTAAATGGATTTTATTCTTTGGTTACTGAGATTGATTTGGACAGAGAAAGGGCACCTGAATATAATATCACAGTGATGTGCTTTGATGAGGGCATGCCCTCACTCTCCAGCAGCGTCACTCTCACGTTAAGCATCTCAGATGTGAATGACAACGCACCTGTCTTTGAGAGGAGCTCATATGAGGCATACATTGTAGAAAATAACACTCCCGGTGTTTCCGTTTTCACACTAAAAGGAAGTGATGCTGACTGGAACCAGAATGCTCGTCTTTCATACATCCTGGAGGATTCCACTCTTAACGGAGTGCAAGTCTCCTCATATGTATCTGTTAGTGCAGATAGTGGAGTCATCCATGCAGTGCGTTCTTTTGACTATGAGCAACTGAAAGAGTTCAATTTCCGAGTCAGAGCGCAGGATGCAGGATCCCCTCCCCTCAGCAGCAACGTGAGCATTCGCATCCTGATCCAGGACCAGAACGACAACGCCCCTCAGGTCCTGTACCCGGTTGTGACGGGCGGCTCGCTGCTGGCAGAAATGGTGCCTCGTTCAGCCGATGTGGGCTATCTGGTGACTAAAGTGGTGGCGGTGGACGTGGACTCTGGCCAGAACGCCTGGCTCTCCTATAAAGTGCACAAAGCCAGCGACAGGGCACTGTTTGAAGTGGGCCTCCACAATGGAGAAATCAGAACTGTCCGCCAAGTGACGGACAAAGATGCTGTCAAACAAAGACTGACTGTTATCGTGGAGGACAATGGGAAGCCCTCTCGTTCAGCTACGATCATTGTGAATGTGGTAGTGGCCGACAGCTTCCCTCAAGTACTGGCAGAGTTCACTGACTCAGGCATAAATGACAAGGAGTACAATGACCAGCTAACTTTTTACTTGGTCTTGGCCCTGGTGGTGGTCGCCTTTCTCTTCATCACCTGCCTGCTGCTTATCATATCGGTCAAAGTGTACAGATGGAGACAGTCTCGTGTCCTCTACCACTCCAATCTGCCCGTCATTCCATATTGTCCTCCAAGATACTCGGATACTTTGGCGACAGGGACTCTCCCGCACGTGTACAATTACGAGGTGTGCAGGACCACAGACTCCAGAAAAAGCGACTGTAAATTGGATAGAGCTCCAAGTCTCAACATGCTGGTCATGGATCCAAGTTTTACAGGAACCATGCAGAAGATGCAAAATGAAAGGTGCATCCTGGATGAACCAGAGTCTCCTCTCAAGGTTGGTTACTTGTGGCTTAATTGAAACTTGCAATACTTTTTCTGTGTTTTTCATAAATATTATTTAATATCTTTTCAATGACCACAATATACCTACAGGTCACATTTCAGTTGTGTATGAGACTATATATATATATATATATATATATATATATATATATATATATATATATATATATATATATATATATATATATATATATATATATCTTTGTATGTATGTCTTTGTGTGCCCTGCGATGATTGGCTGGCAACCAATTCAGGGTGTCCCCCCGCCTCGTGCCCAAAGACAGCTGGGATAGGCTCCAGCACCCCCGCGGATGGATATATATATATATATATATATATATATATATATATATATATATATATATATATATATATATATATATATATATATGTGTGACGGGTGTCACAACAGTGACTGTCTTCATCCCCACGATGCCGCCGTCTTAATGAAGACGAGACGCGTGGATGTGTCTTTTTATTTCTTTTATTTCTGCAACACAGTATGGCAGAAGGGATGGGTGAAGTCGCATGGGTTTCGTCTTGTGATTAACCTGAATCTCCTCGAGATTGTTCTCAAATGCAAAACATTGTAGATAACAAAACAGAATTAACAACGTGTGATCGTATAGTGGTTATTTACAGAAAAAGAGAATACAACACAAGTTCACTGTTATTTACAAGATGTCCATGAACGCATCATGGGCGGAGACTCGGCAGAACACGCGGTGCGCTTGTAATGGCTGGCGCACAGTTCAACCAGCCACGGACACTCACGGGCAAAAGAAACACGACACAAGAAACTAAATATTGTTCAATAAAAACGAAATGAAACAATTATTACCTGCAACACAGTATGGCAGAAGGGATGGGTGAAGTCGCATGGGTTTCGTCTTGTGATTAACTGCACAATAGAAAAGCACTATGAAGCACATGCGCTCCAAAGTTCCACTCGACAAAACGTGAAGTAAATAATGACACAAAAAGTAATCTGGACTCGAAATGAATAAGGGAACTAATTAGATAACACTAGACAGTACAAAAGGGGAAACAAAATAAGATATTGTCATGAAAATGCGCGTTAATCAAGACCAACAGAAAATTGCGACTCACCCTGAATCTCCTCGAGATTGTTCTGGAAACTATGGGCGGGACATAGTGCCACACTGTGCGCCGTTGCGTCACTTCCTTCATAATTTAATAATCTAAGTGCACAACTCCGTTACATATATATATATATATATATATATATATATATTCTGCATGTATGGTGCGTGAAAGTATTCAGCACCATGGACAGTGACAATGCCATGATTGCCTCACAGCTGGGAAGCGCTCTTTCCTTCAGGCTCTATTTCCACTCTTCTCCCTTATAAACATCCTCCGAACCCGAATGGCAAGTCGACCAACACGTGACCAAATGTGTACATGGTATGCTGTCATTGCATGATTTTTTTATTCATATACCTTTTAACAGAGTGGAAAAGCTCTGACTTTTTTATTCCACTTTGTTGTAGTTTTGTTGCATTTTGAGTTCCCGTACACTATGTAGTTGTGTATGAGCTTTTTCATTTAATTTATTTGAGGTGCACTTGCGCAAGTTGAACTGTAAGGGACGCTCTTGGCTCATGTTTTAAATTTGGTGTTTTGAAACCTTTTGTCACATTCCCTGCCTGGACGTTGAAAACGCCGCGTCAGTTTGTCGGAGCGTTGCATTGTGAACGGATATTGCACACTGGATCCAAACTATATTCTCGTATTTGGGATGCATATCATAACCCCCCTTCTTTTTGTGGTCTAAATTCGGTAGACTTGGTGACATAAAGGGAATATTGGACCGCGTCTTTTGTGCAGCTGAGACAATGAGACGGCAAGTACTGTTAATGTTCGTCTTCTGCCTTCGTTCTGCAATAGGGCAGGTCACTTACTCCATTCCGGAGGAAATGGGAAAAGCATCTTTAATCGGTAACATAGCCCGAGATTTAGCCTTAGACGTCAAGAGGTTGAAGGCGGGCAAAGCGCGCATTTACACCGGAGACAGCGCTCAGTATGTCGAGCTGAACAAGGAACGAGGAGTCCTCCTTCTGAAAGAAAAAATCGACCGCGAATTGCTTTGCAAGCAGACGACGCCTTGCGCGTTGCATTTCCAAATAACGCTTGAAAATCCCTTAGAATTATTCCCCATCACCGTGGAAATCACGGACGTGAATGACAATCCGCCAATATTCAAAAAAGACGAGAGACATTTTGAAATAAGTGAAATTGCCGCAGTGGGTTCCAAATTTATGCTGGAAAAAGCGTTTGATGCTGACATAGGATTGAATGGTCTTCAGAAATACACTTTGAAGCCGAGCGACAGTTTTGTGCTAAAACTGCACAGTCAGTCAGATGGCAGTAAAAAGGTTGAAATGGTTTTACAAAAGCCATTAGACAGAGAAAAACAAGAGCACATATCTTTGGTTCTGACCGCCGAGGATGGTGGAGAACCACAGCTGACGGGAACAATGCAGATCCACGTCACTGTACTGGATGCAAATGACAATCCACCAGTATTTAGTAAGGCTGTTTACAAAGCAAGCATCACAGAGAACTCCGTTATAGGGACACTCGTGACTAAAGTGAGCGCCACAGACGCAGATAAAGGAACAAATGGAGAAGTGGTCTATGTAATCGGGAATAGCATGGATACTGTATCGAAGTTATTTCACATTACTAAGGATGGTGATGTCATCCTGAATGGCCCAGTCGATTATGAAAAAGAGAAAAACTATCACATTGACATAGAGGCGATTGATCAAGGGGGCCTCTCTGATTCCAGCAAAATCATAATTGATGTCATTGACGTGAATGACAACAGTCCCATTGTGAATACGATTTCATCATCTGTGTCAGTGTCAGAAAATTCTCCCGTCAGAACTGTGATAGCTTTAATGAGTGTCAGTGACCCTGATTCTGATGCAAATGGGCAGGTCAATTGCGTTATTGAGGAAAACATACCATTTGCAATAAAAAATTCAAATAATAATTTCTATAGTTTGGTGACAGAAGGGGATTTAGATAGAGAGCAGACGTCTCTGTACTATATCACAGTGACGTGCTCTGATGATGGGGTGCCTTCCCTCTCCAGCAGCGTCACTCTCACCTTAAGCATCTCAGATGTGAATGACAATGCACCTGTCTTTGAGAGGAGCTCATATGACGCCTACATAGTGGAAAATAACACACCAGGTATTTCAATTTTCACACTAAAAGCCCGTGATGCTGACTGGAACCAGAATGCGCGTCTTTCATACATCCTGGAGGACTCCTCTGTTCACGGAGTGCAAGTCTCTTCGTATGTGTCCATTAGTGCCGATAGTGGAGTCATCCATGCAGTGCATTCTTTTGACTATGAGCAACTAAAAGAATTCCATTTCCGAGTCAGAGCTCAGGATGGAGGCTCCCCTCCCCTCAGCAGCAATGTGAGCATTCGCATACTGATTCAGGACCAAAACGACAACGGCCCTCAGGTCCTGTACCCGGTTGTGACGGGCGGCTCGCTGCTGGCCGAAATGGTGCCTCGTTCGGCCGATGTGGGCTATCTGGTGACTAAAGTGGTGGCGGTAGACGTGGACTCTGGCCAGAACGCCTGGCTCTCCTATAAAGTGCACAAAGCCACCGACAGGGCACTGTTTGAAGTGGGCCTCCACAACGGAGAAATCCGAACTGTCCGCCAAGTGATTGACAAAGATGCCATCAAACAACGACTGACTGTGGTCGTGGAGGACAATGGGCGGCCCTCTCGTTCAACTTCAATCATTGTGAACGTGGTGGTGGCTAACAGTTTCCCTCGCGTGCTGGCAGAATTCACTGAACTAAACATGAATGACAAGGAGTACAATGACCAGTTGACTTTTTACTTGGTCTTGGCGCTGGCGGTGGTCTCCTTCCTCTTCATCACGTGCTTGCTGCTGATCATATCGGTCAAAGTGTACCGGTGGAGACAGTCTCGTGTCATCTACCACTCCAACCTGCCTGTCATTCCGTATTGTCCTCCAAGCTACTTGGATACTTTGGGGACGGGGACCCTCCCGCACGTGTCCAATTATGAGGTGTGTAGGACCACCGGCTCCAGAAAAAGTGACTGTAGATTGGATGGAGCTCCAACTCAAAACGTGATGACGATGGATCCTAGCGCTACGAGGACTATGCAGACGTTACGCAATGAAAAGAACATCCTGGATCAACTTGACTTTCCTCTTGAGGTTGGTCACTTAAAGTGATTTTCGTTTCTTATTCCACGCATTTTATTGCAGGTGTTTTGTGACCATCTACATCTGTCTTGTATCATTCATTTTCAAGTGTTATTCGTGCACTTTGAATTTGAATGTGAATACATTCATAAACTTGATGTAGTGACTGTCTCTTGTCATTGTTTTGTGGTTTTAGTATCACGAAAAGAAGTTGGAAAGATATTATAATATTAAAACAAAGCCCCGGAGCCTGTTTCACCTGCCATTTTCATCCTATACATGACTGTCAAGAAAAAGTGATACCTCACTTTAGTGAAACTTTCACAACACAAAAAAACATCAACTATTTACTAAAACACACATTTTGAAAATGGTCACACCCACGCATTATTGAGGAAAACATTCCATTTGCAATAAAACATTTCAAATAATAATTTCTTTAGTTTGGTGACAGATAAGGATTTCGACAGAGAGCGGACGTCCGAGTACTTAAACCATTTAGAAGGCACTCATTTCTTATAAGTTGAAAATGTCAACTATAAACGCACGCTGAAGTAAATTCTATCAATTAGCCAACTGTAACTTTTTATCAGAATGTTGTGACAGTGATAATTCGAATTGTATGTGATAATGATATTCACTTCTCATATCGTGTTGCATTTCATGTAAATGTTAACAATACTGTGACATTATAACAATAATACCGGGGAAAACCCTGACTAATATGAACGTTTAATTGGTAGGGAGAGGTCAAATACTTCATCTGCTACACCCAGACGCTCTTCTGGTCAGTTTGAGCCACCAATCAAAAATTGAGATTTTCTTTTGTCACAACCCGTCAATTTTGTGCAACTTGTCATGCAGTTTCCACTTTGAACTCGCAGGGACGCTCTTGTCCATGATGTGACTTATCTACCCGCGGTGCGTCCTTTTTTACACGCAGCTAACCAGAGAAAGAAAGGCAAACCAGACGACAGGCAGTTGAGACTGGAACATATATTTTCGCTGGGATTATTTTCTGAAATTATTTGACGATTGTTTTATTTCTTTTGTCTTTACTGGGATGTATTGCCTTTTGGGGTTGCTTTAGTTGTGTATTTTTCTACATTTGAACGTGAAGTCAAGGAGAACAATGAGACGGCAAGTAACGTTTTTCACCTCGTTGCTGTTCGTCAGCGCCTCATTCGGACAAATTAACTATTCCATTGATGAGGAAATGCGCGTCGGGTCCATTGTAGGAAATATAGCCGTTGATTTGGGCATCGGTGTGGACAGATTGAAGTCTCGGAGCGCTCGTGTTTATTTTAGTGATAGCAACCAATACATGGAGCTGAAAAAAGATAGCGGCGTCCTTCTTATCAAGGAGCGAATAGACAGAGAAGCGCTTTGTGCGCAGTCGGTGCCCTGCGCGCTGCACTTCCAGATTATTCTAGAGAAGCCCATTGAGTTTTACAAAATAATCGTCGAGATTGTCGACATCAATGACAACGCCCCCGCCTTTGAGGTGGGTGATATCAAATTCAAAATTAGCGAATCTGCCGTGATAGGTTCAAAAATCGATTTAGAACGGGCTGTGGATCGTGATGTGGGAAGTAATGGTCTCCAAACCTACCTTCTCTTACCTTCTGAAAATTTTGCATTAAAATTTCACAGTCAAGATGATGGTTCCCGGGGCGTGGAAATGGTTTTGAAGCAGGCTCTAGACAGAGAGAAAATGGAACATTTGTCTCTCGTGTTGATGGCTGTAGATGGAGGAGAGCCGCAGATGTCGGGCACAATGCAGATTCTCGTCACAGTATTAGACGCAAATGACAATGCACCTGTTTTCACCAAAAACGAATATAGAACTGCAGTTGCAGAAAATACATCAAAAGGCAAGGTGGTGACTGTTGTTAGTGCATTAGATGCAGATCAAGGAGACAATGGTAAAATAACTTACTCAATCAGAAATACACTGGATGACGTAAGACATTTGTTCAGTATTAATCAAGACAGCGGTGAAGTCACTCTTCGTGAAAATGTAGACTATGAAAAGGGTCGCAGTTATCAAATTAATATACGTGCAAGTGACGAGGGGGGACTGACAGACAGCTGCAACGTCATAGTTGACATTGTGGACGTGAATGATAACAGCCCGCTGATCAACGTCATGTCCAAGACAAACGTTTTATCTGAAGATGTCAAAGGTGAAACCGTCGTAACGATAATTAACATTCAAGATCATGACGATGGTGAAAATGGTGATGTGGAATGCATAATAAACTCTAAAATTCCCTTCCTTCTCAAGTCAACTGATAGTAATTTCTATAGTTTGGTGACAGATGGGGATTTAGACAGAGAAAGGGCACCTGAGTACAATATCACAGTGACATGCTCCGATGAGGGTGTGCCCTCCCTCTCCAGCAGCGTCACTCTCACCTTAGTCATCTCAGATGTGAATGACAACTCGCCTGTTTTTGAAAGAAATACATATGAGGCCTACATTGTTGAAAATAATGCACCAAGTGTTTCCATATTCACACTGACAGCCAGTGATGCTGACTGGAACCAGAATGCTCGTCTTTCGTACATCTTGGAGGACTCCTCTGTTAACGGAGTGCTAGTCTCCTCATATGTGTCTGTTAGTGCCGATAGTGGAGTCATCCATGCAGTGCGTTCTTTTGACTATGAGCAACTGAAAGAGTTCCATTTCCGAGTCAGAGCTCAGGATGGAGGCTCCCCTCCCCTCAGCAGCAATGTGAGTGTTCGCATCCTGATCCAGGACCAGAACGACAACTCCCCTCAGGTCCTGTACCCGGTTATGACGGGTGGCATGCTGCTGGCCGAAATGGTGCCTCGTTCGGCCGACGTGGGCTATCTGGTGACTAAAGTGGTTGCGGTGGACGTGGACTCTGGCCAGAACGCCTGGCTCTCCTATAAAGTGCACAAAGCCAGTGACAGGGCGCTGTTTGAAGTGGGCCTCTACAACGGGGAAATCCGAACTGTCCGTCAAGTGACCGATAAAGATCCTATTAAACAAAGACTGACCGTTGTTGTGGAGGACAACGGTCATCCGTCCCGTTCAGCCACGGTCATTGTGAACGTGGCGGTGGCTGACAGTTTCCCTCAAGTGTTGGCAGAGTTCACTGATTTGAACATGAATGACAAGGAGTACAATGACCAGCTGACTTTTTATTTAGTATTGGCGCTGGCGGTGGTCTCCTTCCTCTTCATCACCTGCTTGCTGCTGATCATAACGGTCAAAGTCTACAGATGGAGACAATCTCGCATCCTTTACCACTCTAACCTGCCTGTCATTCCGTATTGTCCACCACGTTATTCGGATACTTTGGGGACAGGGACTCTCCCCCACTTGTACAATTATGAAGTGTGCAGGAGCACCAACTCCCGAAAAAGTGACTGTAAACTTGATAAATCTGCTTGTCCCAACATGGTTGTGGACCCCAGTTTTACAGGGACCATGCAAAAGATACAAAATGAAAAAAACATCTTGGATGAACCTGATTCTCCTCTTGAGGTTGGTCACATGATATATTTTTTATTTGTGTGGTGAAAGTGGTTTTGCGCGCGCGCGCGTGTGTGTGTGTGTGTGTGTGTGTGCGTGCGTGCGTGCGTGCGTGTGTGTGTGTGTGTGTGTGTGTGTGTGTGTGTGTGTGCTTGTCTGTCTGTGCTTTAATACAAAAAACATTTTAGCTTACGCTTGGTGTAATTTTTTCCTCTATAGTTTAATAAGACCTTTTGATTCTACATTTTTGTTACTCAATTTTAGTTGAAAATTATGCCTTTAATAATCAACTACAAGTCATAATATTTGCATGAACAATCGTAAGAAGTTTGTGTTATTATAATGATCATTATTTTTAATTGATCCACTGGTGAAGAGACTCTTTGATTCTCTCCTCTTTCATCTGAACAGCTTCGTGTAACAAAGAGGGTACAGAAAGTGCTGAAGAATGAATGATTCTCTGTGTCTTTGTGTTGTCATGTTATTTGTTATTTAGTTTTTTTTGTGTGACGTCACCACGAGAGTGGCTACCTTTCCAGCAGCTCCTGTATTTTGTTTCTCTACTTTCATTCCTTTAATTTTGCTGCTGTGAAATGTAAATTTCTCCACTGCGAGACTAACAGGCAAATCCAATCCAATTATTATTATTTCAAACCACACGGATACCATTTAGTAAAATTATTTCACATTGTCAAAAACGAAAACTATATTAACCCATAAGACATTAATATTGGCCTTACATTGAGTAATCGTAGGCTGCAACTCGTTTTGTTCATACAACTTATTTTGGACCCAATACTGCCCAGAACTAATCGGAATTAATTTGTTTTGTTCATGAATATAGTTTTCAGGGTGTCTGTAGTCTTGTACTTGCTGTAGTTTAGTCGTTGTGAAGTGGGACACCCCCCATGTGTGTCTATGAGCCGAGTGCCTACACACCACCCCCACTCATCTCACCTTTATTTTTTTTTCTTGTTTGCATCAGGCGAGGGTTCCAAATATTTGCCATCTATGCCTTTGTTTGAGACTCATTTGAGATTAAGGGCTTTACAAATGAACTTGCCTTGACAACATGCAAATGAAAATAACAAATGTTAAGAATATCCCTCTGGCTGTCGGCC
This sequence comes from Hippocampus bargibanti, assembly GCF_051943395.1. Classification (NCBI taxonomy): domain Eukaryota; kingdom Metazoa; phylum Chordata; class Actinopteri; order Syngnathiformes; family Syngnathidae; genus Hippocampus; species Hippocampus bargibanti. The sequence continues at coordinate 8,801,924 of NC_142735.1, forward strand.
TACTCAAGGTAATGGCATTCTAAAGTTGAATTCAGTATTTTTGTTTATATGTTATTTTATGAACCTCACATCTGAAACCATTTTCACAAATATAAATAACGGCAATTATTTACTGGACACATTGTGAGCATCTTGTCCTCTTTCCATATCTAATGTATTTACGTTTGAAGTCTGCGAGCCTTTTTTGTTGGGTCCGTAAGAGAAATATCCGCTTATGGCCAGAGTGTGGCAGTCTACAACAGGGCTTCACACAGTCCTTCCTTTTTGCACTACGACGCTTTCGACAAAAACGCAGTCATTTGGAGCAATTGCTCGCTAAACGTGGACACGGGCAGCTGTTGTCCCTGTTAAGGTATTGTTTTGTTGGATTTTACGGATTACGTGAGAAGTGAAAAGCCGGCGGAACGTTGATTGACGACGATGACGCAGCGAGTATTCTTGTTCCTCCTGGTCCTGTATTTCCCTTCCGTGTTCGGACAAGTCAGCTCCTCGATCTCGGAGGAGATGGAGCCAGGCTCGCTAGTGTCGAACGTGGCGCAAGATTTGGGTTTGGATTTAAAAAGGATGAAATCCGGGCGAGCCCGCATTCATTCTGGAGACAACGCGGAGTATATCGAGCTGGATAAAGAAAGAGGGCTTCTCCTTGTGAAGGAAAGGATAGACAGAGAGACGCTGTGCGGTGAGACGACGCTCTGTGCTCTGCATTTGCAGATGATTTTGGAAAATCCAATGGAATTGTTTCGCATCACTATTGAAATCACCGACATAAATGACAACGCACCCAGCTTTGAATCTGGCAGCAAACGTTTTGAAATCAGTGAATCGGCCATCATCGGTTCCAAATTTGTGCTGGAGAAAGCCATCGATGCCGATATTGGTACAAATTGTCTCCAAAGCTACTCGCTCAGCCCAACCAATAATTTTCAATTGAAATTGGAAAGGCAAGAAAACGGAGATAAAAAGGTGGAGATGATTTTACAGAAGCCTCTTGATCGAGAACAGCAGGAGAAATTTTCTTTGTTATTAACAGCCTTTGATGGGGGACAACCACGCAGGTCAGGAACAATGCAGATCACTGTCCATGTTTTGGATGTAAATGATAATGCACCCGTGTTTAGTAAGAATTTATATAAGGCAAGTATTCGTGAAAATTCCGCTAATGGTACCCGTGTAATAACTGTTGGTGCTTCAGACAAGGACAGTGGCTCGAATGGACAAATCACATTTGTAATATCAAAAAACAAGATTAGATTATCACATCTATTTCAAATTAATAGTGCGACTGGTGAGGTTATTTTAACTGGTGACGTTGATTATGAGAAGTCAAAAGTGTTACAAATAGACATTGAAGCTGTAGATAGTGGAGGATTGTCCGATTCAAGTAAGATCCTGATTGATGTCATTGATGTGAATGACAACAGTCCTCAAATGAAAATCCTCTCCAAGTCAGATTCCATTTCAGAGGCCTCTGAAGAGAATACTGTTGTCACAATGTTAAGTGTAAGTGATCCTGACTCTGGCAGTAACGGAGAGGTGAAATGTCACATCGAACATGATATTCCATTTAAAATAATGAACACAATGAATGGATTGTACAGTTTATTAACAGAAGTAGCTTTGGACAGAGAATCTGCATCTGAGTACAAAATCACAGTGACATGCTCGGATGAGGGTGTGCCTTCCCTCTCGAGCAGCATCACACTCACTTTAAGCATCTCAGATGTGAATGACAATAGGCCTGTCTTTGAAAGGAGCTCATATGAGGCTTACATTGTCGAAAACAACACTCCAGGTGTTTCCATTTTCACACTGACAGCCCGTGATGCTGACTGCAACCAGAATGCTCGTCTTTCGTACATTCTGGAAGACTCCTCTGTGACCGGAGTTCCAGTCTCCTCGTATGTGTCCGTTAGTGCCGATAGTGGAGTCATCCATGCAGTGCGTTCTTTTGACTATGAGCAACTGAAAGAGTTCCATTTCCGAGTCAGAGCTCAGGATGGAGGCTCCCCTCCTCTAAGCAGCAATGTGAGTGTTCGCATCTTGATCCAGGACCAGAACGACAACGCTCCTCAGGTCCTGTACCCGGTTGTGACGGGCGGCTCAATGCTGGCCGAAATGGTGCCCCGCTCGGCCCATGTGGGCTATCTGGTGACTAAAGTGGTGGCTGTGGACGTGGACTCTGGCCAGAACGCCTGGCTCTCCTTTAAAGTGCACAAAGCCAGCGACCGGGCGCTGTTTGAAGTGGGCCTCCACAACGGGGAAATCCGAACTGTCCGTCAAGTGACCGATAAAGATCCTATTAAACAAAGACTGACTGTTGTCGTGGAGGACAACGGGCAGCCATCTCGTTCGGCTACAGTCATAGTGAATGTGGCGGTGGCCGATAGCTTCCCTCAAGTGCTGGCAGAGTTCACTGATTTGAACATGAATGACAAGGAGTACAATGAGCAGATGACTTTTTATTTAGTCTTGGCCTTGGCGGTGGTGTCCTTCCTCTTCATCACCTGCTTGCTGCTGATCATATCGGTCAAAGTGTACAGATGGAGACAGGCTCGAGTCCTATACCACTCCAACCCTCCTGTCATTCCATATTGTCCACCAAGATACTCAGATACTATGGGGACAGGGACTCTCCCGCACATGTACAATTACGAAGTGTGCAGGACCATCGACTCCAGAAAAAGTGACTGTAAATTAGACAGAACTGCCAGTCACAATGTCCTAGTCATGGACCCCAGTTCAACAGGGACAATGCAGAAGATATCCAGGGAAAAGAACATCATGGATGACTCTCCTTTAGAGGTTAGAATGCTTTTTATTCTACTTTTTTTCCTCTGCTTGATTCAGTCAAAATTGCAGTCTGCAGCCATTTCAGCACTATAGACAGCGACATAACAGGCGCCTTCTTTTTTCTACTCGTTGCCTGGAAAGTGCCTGATCTTCGTTGCACATAAACATATGCATTTTTTTTTCATGGCAAGTTTAAGTGTCCTCAATCATATTTTACTGTATAAATGGCACATATATTTGAACAAAGGGTGCGATTTTCCAATTCCATGTTTTTTTCGTTGGTTTGTTTGTTTCTTTGTTTGTTTGTTTGTTTGTTTGTTTGTTTTTGTGCCGGTGGCTCAAATCAAAAGTGTTATTAAAAATAACTGCCCTTACTACATGTAATTCCATATTTTCAACTCCATGGGCCGCTGTTGCCCTTTGTACAATTTTTTGGAGTGTTCTTTTCCACAAACACATCTCCGGTGCTGCCTCAGTCGAGCCACGACAACGAAACATATCGCACGGCCCATGTTAACTGAATGCCACCCTTGGAATATTAATCTCTCATATTTCCATGACGTATATGTATATATGTTTTTTTAATTGGCCATTACCTTTTTGTATTGTTGATGAATTTGCAAACGATGAAAGAGGTCAGCTGTTAAAGGATTTGGCTGAGTCATCTTGCTGAACAATGAGGCGGCAAGCGGTGCTTTTTGTCTGCGTCCTCGGCTTCTCGGCCGTTCTTGGACAAGTCAGCTACTCGATACCCGAGGAAATGGCCAAAGGATCTTTCATCGGTAACGTTGCACGTGATTTGGGACTAGATGTTAAACGTTTACAATCGGGCAAAGCTCGCATCCACACGGGGAACCGCGCTGATTACGTCCAGCTCGACAAGGAAAAAGGAGTGCTGGTTATAAAGGAGAAGATAGATCGCGAAGCTATTTGTGGCCAGACAACGCCTTGTGCGCTTCATTTTCAAATAGCGCTTGAGCAGCCGATAGAAATATTACCAGTGACTGTTGAAATCACAGATATTAATGACAACGACCCTGTTTTTGAAAAGGAAACTAGGGTGTTGGAGATCAGCGAGTCTGCTGTAGTCGGCTCTAAATTCATGTTAGAGAAAGCGGTCGACGCCGACATCGGGTTGAATGGGCTTCAGAGTTACACGCTAAAGCCAAATGATAATTTCATACTCAAAATACACAGACAATCTGGCGGTGGGAAGAAAGTGGAAATGATTTTACAGAAGCCCCTTGACAGAGAAAAAGAGGAATGTGTTTTCTTGGTCTTAACTGCACAAGATGGAGGAGAGCCGCAGAAGTCAGGCACAATGCAGATCGAAATTCAAGTGTTAGACGCGAATGATAATGCTCCTGTTTTTACACAAAATGTTTATGAAGCGAACCTGAAAGAAAATTCTGTCTCAGAAACTCTCATTACTAAAGTTAGTGCTTCCGATGCAGACAAAGGCTCTAATGGAGAAGTGAGCTATGTTATTGGAAACAGCATGAGCAAGATTTCGAAATTATTTCATATTACTCAGGATGGAAATTTTGTGTTAAAAGGCCCTATCGATTATGAGAAGGCGCAAAGATATGAGATTGACATAGAAGCAGTGGACATTGGTGGGCTTTCTGATTCCAGTAAGGTGATCATTGACGTCGGTGATGTAAACGACAATGCCCCTGTCATTAAAATGATTTCCTCATCCACTTCAGTGGAGGAGGAATTGCCTGCCAACACAGTGATAGCGGTAGTGAGTGTAAAAGATCCAGATTCCGAAGAAAATGGTAGAGTAAATTGTTTTATTGATAAAAATATCCCTTTCAAAGTAACGTCTGCAAGTACTTTTTACAGTATTGTCGCAGATGGGGATTTGGACAGAGAGCAGTCGTCAGAGTACAATATCACAGTGACGTGCTCGGATGAGGGCGTGCCCTCCCTCTCCAGCAGCATCACTCTCACATTAGTCATCTCAGATGTGAATGACAATGCACCTGTTTTTGAAAGGAGTTCATATGAGGCCTACATTATTGAAAATAACACACCAAGTGTTTCCGTATTCACACTGACAGCCAGTGATGCTGACTGGAACCAGAATGCTCGTCTTTCGTACATCCTGGAGGACTCCTCTGTTAACGGAGTACCAGTCTCCTCATTTGTGTCTGTTAGTGCCGATAGTGGAGTCATTCATGCAGTGCGTTCTTTTGATTATGAGCAAATGACAGAATTCCATTTCCGAGTCAGAGCTCAGGATGGAGGCTCCCCTCCCCTCAGCAGCAATGTGAGCGTTCACATCCTGATCCAGGACCAGAACGACAATGCCCCTCAGGTCCTGTACCCAGTTGTGACGGGCGGGTCGCTGCTGGCCGAAATGGTGCCTCGTTCAGCCGATGTGGGCTACCTGGTGACTAAAGTGGTGGCCGTGGACGTGGACTCTGGCCAGAACGCCTGGCTCTCTTATAAACTGCACAAAGCCAGCGACAGGACGCTGTTTGAAGTGGGCCTTCACAACGGAGAAATCCGAACTGTCCGCCAAGTGACTGACAAAGATGCCGTCAAACAAAGACTGACTGTTGTCGTGGAGGACAACGGGCAGCCATCTCGTTCGGCGACGGTCATTGTGAATGTGGCGGTGGCGGACAGCTTTCCTCAAGTGCTGGCAGAGTTCACTGACTTGGGCATGAATGACAAGGAGTACAATGACCAGCTGACTTTTTACTTGGTCCTAGCGCTGGCGGTGGTCTCCTTCCTGTTCATCACCTGCTTGCTGCTTATCATAGCGGTCAAAGTGCACCGGTGGAGACAGTCGCGCGACCTTTACCACTCTAACCTGCCCGTCATTCCGTATTCTCCTCCAAGATACTCGGATACTTTGGGGACAGGGACTCTCCCCCATTTATACAATTATGAAGTGTGCAGGACCACCGACTCCAGAAAAAGTGATTGTAAATTTGACAGAGCTCCAAGTCACAACATGATGCCAATGGATCCCCATTTTACAGGGACCATGCAAAAGATGCACATTGAAAAGAACATCCTGGATGAAGTGGATTCTCCTCTTGAGGTTAGATTTCATTATTTTAATAGTGATAGTCTTTTTCAGTCAGAATTACTATTCTTTTATTTTGAGTGTGTAAACCGCAACAATTACTTTTTGGGTTGAGAACAGTGAAGTGATTTGAAAATAGCAGGATATCCATTTTATTTGCTCTCAAAAAGCTGTACTTGTGTGTGGTTTCATGTGTCATGATTGTTTTCCCCATCATGTGAGGAGAGAATGGAGATACATTTTTCAGGTAATCTGTGTCAGTCTTCTCATCGATGGACACAAGTGAACTCTTTCAAATCACAGCTAAAGTATACATGCTCACGTAACAACAACATGCGTGACACATTTCAACATAACTGTTGAGCTCTGTTAAACATGATGCATTAGACTTTGATGCATGAGCTGTTACTGTCCTTCATCTTCTTCTCGATCCATACATAATCCGATATTTTTTTTACTGTGGTTCAATCTGTCCACAGAATTTAATGCTACACCAGGGTCACGAACCGTTTGACTGCGGAGTGCTCAGTCTTGCATACTGATTCTTTCTAGAAAATCCAAATGCCCCATGCATTACATGCAGGTTTTTAGTTATTTTGTTTTTATTATTATTATTTTATAATAAACTGTCCTGTAGGCTACTCATAATCCTCCAGGGCTACCTGGTCCCTGTATCTTATTTATTTATTGGGGGGGGCTCAGGTATCACAAGACTTGGAACCTCCAGGAGGTCTGGTCTTGTAGTCAAAGCAGCCTGAACTGTTGGAAGTTTCCGGCATGAGGTCGGCATCTGTTCTTTGCTGTAATCTAGGCAGTCGAACGAGTTGAAGGCCAGGCCAAAGCCACTATCGACCTAATGCTGGTGATGGTGATGTTGTGGGTGCTGTGGGGCTGTGCTGTGGTGGTGCAAGCTACCCGGTGCCCGACCGCACCACATTGTTGACCCATGTACTAGAACTTTGGAAACTTTTGTGTTTGTGGCAAAATCTTATATGTCTTTCTGGTTCTTGAATGGTACAGTACATTTGAAATAATTGCAAATGTATAATTTTATTTAGCTGCTTGATTGTGGATTTTATATTTGAAGATTGATTTATGAGGGTCATCTGCCCCGTTACATGTCAGATGAGCAGCCTCCAATTGCTCTTTTGCTCCTGAAAATTGACATCATTACCAGTTTCTAAAAGACTAAGTAGCATACTTTGTAAACTTCCTGCAATAACATTGGAAGTGCATACCTGAAACAGTTTTACGAGCAATTTTTATGTGGTGGTGTTTAAATACAAAATCGTACAAACTCTGGTTTACTGTATGTTCCAACACAAACAGACCGCACTTTGAAGCTCTCTCATTCAACACCATGTTTTTTTCGTTGTGATCTGTTGTTTCTCACACATGCTTTCATCAGACTTCGATAATGATTATGCAAATGTATATTGTACTTTCATTGTTACAATTTCTATGAGAAAACATTTGACAGCTCATGATTGTGTGCAAGATTTGAATAATATGTTTAGTTGGGGCTGGGGTCAGAGTCAGAATCAGAAAGCCTTTAATAGTCCCACAATGGGGAAATTTGCAATCTACATTAGCAAAATTGAAAGGGGTGGGAGAGGGGGGGTTGAAAAGAAAAAACTAAAACAAAGTATTGTATGTACAAAAGAGATGTCAGAAAAACTGAACTGTACAACTGAATCATGGATAAACTGGTCCTGACTTAACTTGACTCACCTTTAGTGTTTGGAACAATATAATCGAAATTATTTTCCAGTGTTCGTTGAGATAACAGGTTTGTTTTGCAACATGCATTTAATTGCTGAACAGGAGCTGCAGTCCCCCTTTTGGTCTCTAGGTGCCGCCGTAGGTCAATATGAGGATAGTTGGAGGGACGGGGGGGTCTCCGAATCAGTCCTTTCACTTCGGGTCGCGTTAAGACGCCTTGCGAGAATCACTCCCTTGTTTACTCATTCAACTTGTGCCATTTCATTCGTTGATCGTTTTAAAAAACAATGTGGCTGCTTTCGCTTTTCTTTGGTAAGCTTTTATTTTTCTGCCTGCAAGTCACGGATGCTCACGTCCGTTTTTCCATTCCCGAGGAGATGGCGATCGGATCTATTGTTGGAAATATCTCGCAAAATCTCGGTTTGGATATCAAGAGACTGAAATTTGGGCAAGCCAGAATATTTACAGAAGATAGCAGTGAGTACATTGCTCTAGATCCAGATAAAGGAACGCTTGAAATTAAGCAGCGAATAGACAGAGAGGAGCGGTGCGGCAAAATATCTCCTTGCTCTCTGCATTTCCAAATCATCCTCAATAACCCCATGCAGCTCCATCATGTCGATGTTGAAATTCAAGACATAAACGATAACTCGCCCATATTTTCAAAAAGGTACATGAATTTTGAAATAAGCGAATCTGCTGCTAAAGGGGCTCGTTTTTCACTCGACGCTGCCAACGACCCAGACGTGGGCTCCAACACATTGCATACATATAAGCTTAGTCCCACGGATCATTTTAAATTAAATATACTCTCTCGACCTGATGGCACCAAATATGTAGAAATGACACTTGATGCTTTGTTAGACCGAGAAATTCAGGAGGAGCACAAACTGACTCTAACTGCATATGATGGCGGCGACCCTCCTAAATCAAGCTCTATAAGAATAAACATCATTGTCGTCGATGCAAATGACAATGCACCAGTTTTTAGCCAGTCTCGTTACAAAACAAGTGTACCCGAAAACACAGCGAGGGGGACACATGTTATACAAGTTAGTGCTATCGATTTAGATAAAGGAGCAAACGGGGAAGTGGTGTATTCATTCTCACAGAACAGCGACGTAGCATCTTCTGTCTTTAATATCGACGCAAATACTGGCGAAATCTCAGTGATGGGTGAGCTCAATTACGAAAAAGTCAAACAGTATGAAATAGACGTCGAGACAACAGATAAAGGGGGGCTGATGGACACGTGCAAGGTGTTGATTGAAATAGTTGATTTAAATGACAACGTGCCTGTAATAAGCATCCTTTCGTTGTCCAATCCAATACGAGAGGATTCACCTCTTCAAACAACAATAACTATGTTTAATGTTAAAGACTTAGACTCTGGTAAGAATGGGGAAGTCAGGTGTTTCATAAATCCGGATTTGCCTTTCAAAATTAAATCAGCATCACCCAATTTCTATAGTTTGGTGTCCGATGACTTTTTGGACCGCGAAACTGTGGCCCAGTATAACATAACAATAATAGCAATAGATGAGGGCATCCCGCCTCGTTCGACCAATAAGACAATTCATTTGAAATTATCAGATGTAAACGATCAAGCCCCATCATTTCAACGCGCATCTTATTCAGCTTCCATCACTGAAAATAACACTCCTGGTGTATTGCTCCTAGCCGTCAAAGCCAGTGATAAAGACACAGGGAACAATGCGCGCATTTCATATTTCCTTGAAGATGCAAAACTTTATGGAATGTCAGCTTCCGCCTTTTTTACAGTAAATGCAGAGACTGGGGAGATAATGGCTTTGCGCTCCTTTGACTACGAGCAGACTAAGGAGTTCCACATCCGAGTTAGAGCTCAGGATGGAGGCTCCTCTCCTCTAAGCAGCAACGTAAGCATTTGCATCCTGATCCAGGACCAGAATGACAACGCCCCTCAGGTCCTGTACCCGGTGCAGACGGGTGGCTCGCTGCTGGCCGAAATGGTGCCTCGTTCGGCCGATGTGGGCTATCTGGTGACTAAAGTGGTGGCGGTGGACGTGGACTCTGGCCAGAATGCCTGGCTCTCCTATAAAGTGCACAAAGCCAGCGACAGGGTGCTGTTTGAAGTGGGCCTCCACAACGGAGAAATCCGAACTGGCCGCCAAGTGACAGACAAAGATGCCGTCAAACAAAGACTGACTGTTGTTGTGGAGGACAACGGGCAGCCTTCTCGCTCAGCCACGGTCATTGTCAATGTGGCGGTGTCCGACAGCTTCCCTCAAGTGCTGGGAGAGTTCACTGATTTGAACATGAATGACAAGGAGTACAATGACCAGCTGACTTTTTACTTGGTCTTGGCGCTGGCGGTGGTCTCCTTCCTTTTCATCACCTGCTTGCTACTTATCATATCAATCAAAGTGTACCGGTGGCATCAAGAGCGGCTGTTTTTCAAATCAAACGGCACACTTCCGGTCATTCCTGATTACCCGCCCCTTTACGCGGATGTCGATAGCTCTGGTACACTGAAGCCGGCATTCAGCTATGAAGTATGCGGAACTACTGATTCCAGAAAGAGTGAACTGATGTGTTCGCGTGAGATCAGTCCTCATGCTGCGAGCGGCCCTGTTAACCAAACTCGGACAGTACAGAGACCCAAAACTGAATCCGAAACTTTGGTGGCAGAGGTGAGAATTGATCATCCGTTTCCCCTGTTTAAAGGTGTCTTCCTAACCCCATTTAAGAAAAGCATCTCTTCTGCTTTGCATAATGTTCCAGTCGTTAATGTTATTTTTTGCAGTTGGGTCGTCTTCTGTTGTTCCATGGTTATGTCACTCATTATGATTGTACTAACTTAAATGCCATTTGACTATGGACACAATCTCAGCACAATTGTGAGATCCCTGAGAACTGGCTATCTGCATGCTCAAAGATATATTTGGTTGGCTCTCTCATTATAATTGCAAATTACTCCTCATGAGTTACTCAACCAGTTTATGAAGAAGTAATTGTTTCCATGTTGCGGTGTTCAACTCACCATCATGCTCCTTCTCAACACAACATTTTTAATAGGTTTTGTTATTTCCCTCTTAAAATATTATTTTTATACAACATTCCAAACTAATTTTCCTTTGTATCAAAATATAACACTGCATAAAAAATGTCCAATTATCATTTAACTGCCCTTGTGCAAATTAGATGCATTATGGACATCTCCTATCCAGTCTCATGAATCCAAATATAGTCCATGGAAGCAAATAATTGTATCTTTTGTTACTGTTCATAAACTTTTCACAGTTAATATTTTTTAAATAGTAACACATACTCACCAAGAAGATTTTCTTTGTAGATGAATAAATATTTGTGAACAGGGGAACTCCGGTGGCTCCATCACTTACATCACAATATGAATAATTACACATACTGTGTGCTAATTGCAGTTAAGATGCTGTATGTCTTGAGTTTGTTCAAGTGTCAAATGAGCCTTTAACCTGATTTGTTGCATTACTGTAGTACAGTAAAGTCTCGTTATATTGATATTCAAGGGAATCCGAAAAAATATCGATATAACCGGGACTATCGATATATCCGACCCTGTTTGCATGTAATTTTCTCCGTGCGTGCATAGAAATAGTATCGATATAACCGGGACTATCGATATATCCGATATCGATATAACGAGACTTTACTGTATTTGTATCATAAATGTAAACCAACGTCTTTCTGTACTTTTGTTGTATCCACCCACCTTAGGGTGCTTTCATTTTTTTCCACATGTGAAGTAATTTCAGAAATTTTTCATCAGATATGAAATCAATATAAGTGCTCTAATGACAGGGTCTTTTCATTCCTGCTAAACCTTGCCACGGATTCAGATGACACAGAAACACACAGGCATGCAGCGCACTACATTCCCAGTGACCTATTTCACTTGCATGCAACCACACTGATGCAACCACATGGGAATAAAAAGAAAAGACACAGCAGACATGGCGCTTTCAAATTCAAAATGTGATCTGATGATGTTGTTTTAACGTGTGGCGCAGTAGAGCAGATTCATTGCTGAATCTGTGGCGATGGCGTGGGCAAGTAGTGTGGTGGAGAGGAGAACAGAGACAGGCGCGGTCCGCCATCCCTTGTGCAGCGTTTGTGTTTGTGTGTGTGTTTGCCCCGCAGCCTTCTTGGTGTGCCGAAATGAAAAGCTATTTTCTGGCATGGCAACAGTTACATTTCTCTGCGTGCTTTGTGATTGGCAGAGACTCTGTAAGCGCTTTTGAAGATGTGCAATGATAAGATAGAGGAGAGGGATAGGATAGAGGGAGTGAGGTTATGTAAATAAATATGAGCGGCTGTATCTAGTAGGGCAGAGGCTGAATGTCTCTCCCGGTGGGTGAAAGTGGCAATCTGATCATTGAATGACAGCTATTCGCCTTCAGTGCTGAAGTCGTATCACATCCATGCTGCTGTTGGTATTGGTCAGTAACACAGCACTTTGTATGTGTGTCACGCATGGCCATATGAAACTCAAAGTTTAGGTGAGGTGCAATGTTGACAAATAAACAAACTCATTTCTTTACTAATTTTATTGTTGCATGCATATGCTTTTCTTTGGTACACTTTTAATTCCCATTGTGATTCGGCCATATGAATGATTTTCACTTGTCTCCAATTGCCTTAATTGTATTCAGGGTGCATCTAATTTGTCATCTCATCATGCTTCATGATATCGTCGTTGCCACTTGAATGAGCTTAACAGCATAATGCTTTGCTTTGTTCTTCCTAACACCCCATACTCATCAGTGCAGTCAGCAAAACTCAAATCTTCCTCTTCTTGTCCTTTCCGCTTTTCCCTTCATGGGTCGCCACAGCGAATCAATGTCCTTCATCTATCCCGGTTTTGTGTATCCTCTTCTCTCACACCAGCTACCTTCATGTCCTCTTTGACCATATCCATAAACCTCCTCTTTGGTCTTCCTCTCGGTCTCCTGCCTGGCAGTTCAAGGCTCAGCATCCTTCTCCCGATATGGTCACTCTCTCTCTTCTGGACATGTCCAAACCATGTCAGTCTGGCCTCTCTGACTTTCTCTCCAAAGCCTCTAATATGAGTTGTCCCTCTAATGTACTCATTCCGGATCCTATCCAACCTGGTCACTCCCAAAGAAAACCTCAACATCTTCAGCTTTGCCCCCTCCAGCACTGCTTCCTGTCTTTTCGTCAGTGGCACTGTCTCCAGTCCAAACATCATGGCCAGCAAAACTCAAATCATGTGCGGAAACAACAATAGCTCAATCCTTGGAGCTGGTATGACTTTGTTTATATGTTTGCTCGAGCTTTGTTGCAATCGACTCCTAACATACTGCATTTGCTTACGTTTTCTGGACTTTTGGAAAAGTATTTTCCTCTGACTGAAAGACAGTGATTTTTTTTTACATGTCGACATTACAAAGAAATGAACATCACAATGTTCATTTGCATGCAGAACACGTCATGTGGGACAATAGTGAAGTTGCGTGAAGCACCCAAATTTAAGATGTCCTCACAGACACTCACTTCAGCACACATTTTTTGACATAGTTTGATTCTGCTTATAATTATGCTCTGTTAAATATGATAAGAGACAATTTGTGTATGATATGATGGGAATGGTATGATGCATCATCGTAACATATGACAAATTGGACGTATACGAGTGTTATTGAGAATTTAGAATAATGCCTGAGCGATTGGATGATTGTGGTTCTCAATGTCAAAGCTGGCCACTGTGCCATCCCTCTTCTTTTTTTTTTGCAGTCTTCTTTCCTTCTCTCTCTTTGGCTCGTGATCCGCTTGTCTGCTGCAGCAACCCCTCCCCCAGCTCCAGCTGCACCTCTCTGCAGCAAAGAGAAAGAGAGTCAAAGATTGCTCAGTCACATATCATTTTTGTTGGTTAAAACACAGAAAGTGGCACATGACTTTCAATGCATAATGCCATCGTGTTTCTCAGCATCACGTTTATGCCGGCTTTATGTTCTAATTATTCATTTCTTTCTTATAGTATATTGAATGGCACACATTTATTGTCCTACATGTCAACCAAAGCATCACCATTTCTTAATGTTTTTTTTTTCAGTCTTACTTTTCCAAGCGATTTCTTTGCTCCTTTTCTTCTGTTCTGCCAGTTAAGAAAATAGGGTGGGATGCAAGAGGTCGGATGGGTTACCATGGTAACAAGCTGACTCACTGGCAGGACTTTACCATTTTGAGTGATAGGGGTGAGTAACGGAGGCAGCCCTTTCGTGTGTATGTGGGCTTCCGAGATGAAGAGGATAGCACCCCTGTTTTGGTCAGAGAGTTGCAGCATGCTCGCACCAACATGGGGTGTCTGATACTGATTAGGAGGAGAACAAGGAGGGTGAGGAGGATGGAAGGGGGAGGGTGATCACGGCTCTTTTTTTACCCCTCGTTGTTATTGATGCTGTCGCTGCCCTATTTAGGTAGTTTGTCCTCGTTCAGCAAACCCCAGGGATCACGTAAACCGGAAATGCTTGCACTGCAAGTGGTGCATTTTACACAGCATATGTTACAAAAATAGACATCTTTCTCAATTTTTGGTCTTTTTTAGACGCACTGTTTTATGGATAAAATTGAATGATGTTTAGTTAAAAGACCTGCAATGTTTTGTTGTTGATTTTTTTTCCTCCCAGGCACAAAGAGAGTCACGTTGATTGGCATGCCTCGCGAATAAATCATTTCTCTCTGGCCATCGCCTAGAGGCCCTCTGCTGTTGGTTTTATGGAAGTGACTGTGAGCCACAATGGGGATAAAAACAAAGATGAGGAGTATTTACAGTATGCTAAAACTTGTCTGAATGCGGTTTTCTTAAAAGTTCACTTTTGTGATCTTTATTTTGTATTTTGAGCATTTATGAGAAGGTTTCTTCAGCCGTCATCTGTACAAATTTAAAGATGACTGCTGAAGAAACCTTCTCATCGATGGACCACTCCTGTAAGACTGAGAGCTTACACAGACATTTTGAACATTTGTATCTTATTTTGGAAGTGGTATAATCTATCAAAGTTCAGCTTTTGTGTGAATGTGCTTTCTTTTATTTATTTGGTCTCTTATCACTGAGACAATGTGTGTGGGGGGGGGGGGGGGTAGGTGTGTGTGCGCGCGTGTGTGTGCGTGTGCGCGTGTGTGTGCTTGTCAGTGCGCGTGTGTGTGCGCGCATATGTGTGTGTGTGCGCGCGTGCGTGTGCGTGTGCATCTGTCTGCATCTGCCAAGAGCTTGATTTCACACAACACTTGCAAGTCTATGTATGCTGTCAAAAGTGTGCTTTTGAATCCTCATTCTATGTTATGTCGAATATTGATACAAATGGAAACACATTGTTGTCAGTAAGAGCACAAGCAATATGAACAATTGCAATGCACAAGAACACAAAATTAACCTCATGCTGAACACACAAATAGACAGTGAGTGGTAAGTATGTTGGTTACGAAGTTAACAATGTCCAGGGTTAAAGATTGACCACCAGTCTGACCAGTAGCTTTTCTCTCTCATTGTTTTCTCTTTCATGTCTCCTGTCAACTGCTGCCCATCCCCTGTGTCCTTCACTCCTGTTCAACCACTTCTAACCAAATAAGGTAAGAAAGTATTTTCTATCTTTATCACACACAAGAAAACAGAAACAAAACATTGACAAATGAGTATCCTCTCAAAATAGTTCAACACAAACTTTACTCATTTATTAGTTCTGAGAGTACTTTGTGGCTGACACATCTGTTCACATCCCTCACACTGAAAAATTTTGTTGTTCTTAAACTGCAAAGAAATGCTCCCTGAAAATACACGCTACATGTTCAACATTGCTCTGTTTGTATCCAGCAGCTAGGAAATGCCACACAAAATGGCTCTATCAATGTTAGAGTCTTGACAGGCAAAGGAATCTAACCTGTAGGATTATTGACCTTTTTGAAATTTCAAAATTAAGGCGATGGCCCACCGGTTTCATACACACATCTTCAATAACAAATTTTCTTAAATGACCTTGAATGAAATGTTATTGTTCAATGTTATCAATGCCAACTTTCATTCATGTTAATGTTATCTCTTAATATGTAGGTCACCAATACATATCAATATATGCAGCACTTTATTTTGATAAAACTGCCAGTGTTTACATTTTCAATTCTTCACTTTTACAACATATAGTGTGGGCTACTCGTGTATTCTTTGTTTCCCTTTCTGATGCTGATTGGTGCTACTTTGGTGACCCTTATATTCTAAATAAAGAGCAAGGTTCACAGATAATTTACAGTCGATGCAATAAGTGATAACTGATATTTTGATGTAGACCCTTTTGATCATCATGACCATGGTTGCTGATGAAAACATCATGTTGAACTTGTACCAGTTTGTTTAAATGTATTTCTCTTACCTGTGTTCATTATAAAATCCTTGACATTGTGACCCAAATACTTCATCAAAAAGAATAATCAAGCATTTAAATGTTGTAAATCAAACTGTTTTAAATCTATGCGTTGTAGGGTTCCTCTTTCTGCATGGTTTTACATCCTACATCTAATGCATGTCTCTTGTAGGTACTGTCATTCCAAATTACAGTCGGTAGGATTTTCCTTTGAATTTTTACAGCATATTCTTGTTCGGGTTGATATTTTCCAATGAGTAGGTTTCAAACTGCTGAGCTAACAAATCTTCTTCAATCGTGTTCCCTTCCCATGTGGGGAGACCACTAATCTACAGCGTCTTGTATCTTCAGGTTCCAACAATATTAAATGTCTCTGAGTGTGTATGTGCACAATGAAGTCCAAATAGAGAGCTGTGTCATAGTGTCCCTCTTTCCATGGATATTATTGCTCAAGTATATCTCACCAGATAGCGATCAAACAACAGTATTTTTGTGGGTTTATTTGCTTTCTGTCACATTATATAGTGTTTGTTAGTTGTCATCTATGAAAGGATCAAAGTATTACACTAACATTTATATTTTCTGTTGTGTTGCCTGTTTCCCGTTAATTACAACAATGTGATTCTATAGCTACGGTACATCCTCCCTAATGCTGTGGCCTCTGAGTGTACAGGTTTTCCTGATATGACTTTTTACCTAATACGTGCTAATGTTTCCCTTATTGATCTGTTTTTTTATGCACAGCAGAGCACTTATTGTTAAGAAGGCCACAGTAAAACGGTTCACGTTCAAGGAGTTACTGCAGCAAAATAGTGTCGGTGCCTCGAGCACGTTGATATGTTTGTCCTGCTGATTCAGCGAGGTTTGCAGTAACTGCTGTTGACCGCCTGTGTGGCGCTGTCCACTAACGTGGTGCTGAAATAAGCTCCCTTACTCTGTATCTCGCCCCCACCCTCCTGGTGTCTGGCTGACTCTCTCCATCTCCCGCTGTCGCCCACATTGGTGCGCAACAGACGAAAATAAAAATGACGGACAGAGCGTCTTCTATTCTAAATATATGTTCATTTGTGGTTCTTTGTTTGTATATTCGATAGACCACAAGTGCGTGGGAGCGATAAGACATATTAGATGTGTGGAGATAGTCCCAAAAATCGGATAGTTTGGGGTGGTATGAAACACCTATTTATAGCTCATTGGGCTCTCCCTCCCCTTTCTGTTGGTTTGCTCCACAGACCTCCATCCGGGTATTTGATATGTAGGCAGGCAGGTTAAAATCAAGCAGTGAGCACAAAATGACGTGCTGGGCTGCATTTGCTTTATCCAGCCACTGGAAGGCGATGATTAGCCTTGTTGAATTGGAGAGTGCGTGTGTGTGAGCACGTGTCTGCGCGCGTGTCTCAAATTAAGGCATATTACACAAAAAATACTGTAATATTGTATTATCACATTTTACTAATTTCAATATGATGAACTGGGTATCACGTTTGATTTCAGAAATGTCTTATAAGAAGGTAATGTAATATTTAACTATTATTTCTATTATTATAATTGCAAATTTCCCCATTGTGGGAGGAATAAAGGTTTCCTGATTCTGATTTTTTGAAACCATTATTTTTCCGTTGTACTCTTCATGAAATTAAAAAACACTCATTATGAATACATTTGACCGATTATTACATTTAATTGCACAGATGTATTAAAATAAGGGAATGTAATATTGAACTGTTTTTTTTTTTTTTTTTTTTTTACAACCCCTCGTTTTTTTCTTATCGTTGTCCTATTCAAAGCATTCAAAAACGTCTTCGTCTGCTTGCCACTGTAAATATACATTATTTGGTATTTTGTGCAAATATCAGTGGCTTTAAATAGACTTAATTGCATGCTAGTCAGGCTTGTCTGGTAAAATAACATTTTATTTGAGTGGTAATAATGAAGGTTGTGTGTTGGTTGAAGTAATGTTCTACGTTTTAACTTGTATTTTATAATAATAATAATAATAATATAATAATAATAATAATAATAATACGTTTAATTTCTCAGCACCTTTCAAAACTCTCAAGGAGACTTTACAGTCACTTTTTGTGCGATTGAGCAGCGACAGCCATATGTGAACAAATTTGGCCTTTTGATGATGTTCGTTAATGTTATATATGAGCCATCTAATGTTGCTGTCAATGGCGTTTATTTAAATGTGCTATTCTAAAATCTAAGTATATGTGTATAAATTATTCTCTTTCAATTCAGCACTGTGGTTAAATTGGTGCTTGACTTGTTATATAATAATACATTACATTTTAAGCGCCTTTCAAAGCTCTTAAGGATACTTTGCAGTCACAGACAAGCATAGGTGCTATAATAAATAACATACATGTACATGTATTTATTTTTTCTACTTTCATTCCTTTCATCACTTTGCTGCTGTGAAATGTAAATTTCTCCACTGTGAGACTAATCAAGGCAAATCCAATCTAATGCAATAAATAAAATACAATTATAAATAGAAACTAGAGATATTAAATAAAAAATGAACGTGTTTTTAACAAGTTTTAGATTTGTTTTTTAGGATGTTAATATATAGCAAACTGCAAACTTGAGGTTCTCCCCCTTCTCGAAAAAAACTACAATGCGTCGTTTTCAGTTTCTGGTGTTTTATTGGATCTTAGGGAAATTCAACAGTTGTGGCGTGAATATGCCATACATAAATTTGTGTTTGGGAGCCTTTACTGAGCATCTTCATCTTTATTAAGTTCATAGAGTTGCTTGTTCTGTAGCCACAAGGGGACATAAGCCTGTGTCTTCTTGTGCCGGTCCCAAGCCCGGATAAATACAGAGGTTTGTGTCAGAAATTAAGGGCATCCGACGTAAAAGCTAGGCCTAAACAAAAATGCGAATCAAACCTCTGAAGATGGAGGACACTGATTCGCTGTGGCGACCCCTTGAAGGGAAAAGCTGAAAAGAAAAGAAGAAGTGTGTTAATATATATTATACATTCATTTCTGCAAATGAACTGATTTTTTAATTTTTTTTTTAACAAATATCCATTACCTTTAATTTCACATCTCACTGCAAGTTATTGAATTTGCGGGGCGTTAGGGCGTGTGCGTGTGTCTGTGTGCGTGTGTCTGTGTGCGTGTGTCTGTGTGTGTGTGTTGTGTGTGTGTGTGTGTGTGTGTGCGCGCGTGTGCGTGTGCGTATGTTTGTGTGCGTATGTTTGTGTGTGTGTGTGAGTGTCGCAAGTGTGTGTGTGTTGTGACGTAATGGTTTCACCGAAGCCCCCATGATTGGCTTGAGCGTGTTCTCGGTCTGCACCAATGACAGTAAGACGTGTACAAAGAGATCTCGTCGCGTTGCAGCCTCCTCGCACTTGCCTTCACACGGTCGAGCAGGAGGAGGGTTTAATGCAGACAAAGCATGACAATCTCTCCAATCACTAACATATGGCAGGACGTTATTTCGTCGGATTATAAACTATGTTTTTGCATCATTAATAGAGGCTTTCATTGGATGGATTGCATTTTAGTGGAATAATGTGGCACCATTTGCCTGCCTGGCAGTTCCTTTGGTGGTGGCATCATTTCTCCCTTTTGTGGAGTACAATAGACGGACAGACCCGCTTCAGCATCCCGGAGGAGTTAAAACGGGGCTCGGTGGTGGGCAATCTTGCAAAGGATTTGGGTTTGGTCGTTTCAGAGCTTCATCGGCGAAAACTGCGGATCACGTCGGAGACTGGTAAGCATTATTTCAACGTGGACCTCGGGAAGGGAGACCTGCTGGTGACTGATCGAATAGACAGAGAGGAGCTGTGCGGACAAAGAACGGAATGTCTGCTCCCCATTGAGCTGGTAATAGACAACCCTTTGCAGCTGCATAGGGTTGAGATTGAAATATTGGACACCAATGATAACTCTCCGAGTTTCCTTACAAAGGAAAAAATATTAAAAATAGCAGAGCTGGTAAATCCTGGAGCACGATTTCCTTTAGAAAGTGCACAAGATCCCGATGCGGGCCCCAATTCTGTACGGTCCTACGTAATCAGCAAAAATGACAATTTTAAATTAGCTGTTAAAACCCATAAGGATGGACGAAAAATCCCCGAATTGGTGCTCGAAAAGCCCCTCGATCGAGAAAAGATGCCTGTCCATAATCTCATCCTCACCGCCTTTGACGGTGGCGAACCGGCCCGGTCAGGGACGTCCCAAATTGCAATAACACTCCTTGACAACAACGACAATGCGCCCCTGTTTGGGAGACAGCTTTATGAGGCAAATGTCAGCGAAAAGGCGAGTCCCGGCACGCAGATTCTACAAGTAACAGCGACGGATGCGGACGAAGGACTAAATGGTCAAATTGAATATAGTTTTGCAGAGCAAACATCCGATGTGATTTTATTATTATTCAACATTGAATCTACAACTGGCGATATTACAGTCAAAGGATATTTAGACCATGAAATGAGTTCGTTACACAGGTTTGACATTACAGCTAAAGACAAAGGCAATCCCAAAATGGAAGGCCACAGTGGCGTTGAAATAAAAATAATTGACGTGAATGATAATGCTCCTGAAATAATTGTGACGTCCCTTACGAGCCCGGTGCCGGAGAATGCAGCTAAGGGTACTGTCATTGCTCTTATAAGTACAAGAGACCCCGATTCAAATGAAAATGGCAAGGTTGCCTTACGGCTGCCATCCGAATCTCCTTTTCTATTAAATCCATCGGTTTCTAATCACTATTCATTAGTAACGAACGAGCCGCTTGATCGTGAAATAAATGTCGATTATAATGTTGAGATCACTGCCACTGATTATGGAAAACCGCCACTGTCGAGTGCAAAAGCAATTGTCGTTAATATTTTAGATGTGAATGACAACCCACCAATTTTCTCGCAGCCGCGTTACACAATTTATGTAAACGAAAATAGCGCTCCAGGCCATATTTTATGTTCGTTTTCTGCAAGTGACCCGGATTCTGGTGAAAATGCCAAAGTGTCCTATTCCATCGTGGACTCCAAAGTGCAGGATATGTCCGTGTCGTCTTACGTTTACGTCAACTCGGAGAACGGCAGCATTTACAGCATGCACTCGTTCGACTACGAGAAAGTCAAAGTGTTTCAGGTTGAGGTTGAGGCGAAGGACCAGGGCTCCCCACCTCTCAGTAGTCACGCCACCGTCCACATTTTCATCCTGGACCAGAACGACAACGCCCCCGTTGTCATCTACCCCTCCCCCCACGCCGCATCCCACCTGCGGGTTCCCCGCTCGGCCAAGGCGGGCCACCTGCTCACCAAGGTGACGGCCGTGGACGCCGACTCGGGCCACAACGCATGGATCTCGTACAAAGTGGCGGAGGCCACGGACGCCTCCCTGTTCACGCTCAATTTGTACACGGGGGAGCTGAGGACAAAACGCGCCGTGTCCGAGCACGACGACTCCTCTCAGAGGCTGATCGTCCAAGTCAAGGACGACGGGGAACCGGCCCAGTCAGCCACCGTCACTCTGTCCGTCCTGCTGGACGACGGCGTGAGCGTGCCCGCCTTGGAGCTGAGACACAAGGCGTCCGAGCCCGGCAAGAACGGCGCCAGGATCACGCTTTATTTGATCGTGGCTCTGGCCTCCGTGTCATTGTTGTCTCTGGTCACGTTGCTCGTCTTGGGCGTCAAGTGCGTGAGGAGCAGCGCGAGCGGCACCATTTGCTGTGCGCGAAGGACACTCTCAAACGAGGACAAGAAGGCCAACAGAAATCTGCACATTCAGCTCAACACCGATGGACCCATCAAGTACGTGGAGGTTCTGGGGGGAGACGTCATGTCTCAGAGTCACTCCTTCCGCTCGTGCATGTCTCCCATGTCGGAGCACAGCGATTTCACCCTGGTCAAGCCCAGTAGCACCACTGACTTTAAGGATGTCATCAGCGTCCTGGATGCTTCTTTGCCCGACAGCACCTGGACCTTTGAGAGCCAGCAGGTGAACACCACTTTGGTTTGTATTCAAGGACAACACACAGAATTCCACTTCCTCCCCATACATTTCAACGTTACTCTTATTTTTGTAGCGATCCATTCTCATCCTCAACCATATCACTTATGACGCCTTTATATTGATTCGCCATATTTTATGGTTTAAATGAAGACCGCTGTGGCAATGCTTTCGCATGAAATGTTTTGTCAACAGTTTCACAAGTAGTCACGAATCTTTTGAGCGAATGGTTTGCCTTTCGGTTTTGTGTAGCCTGCCTGTTGTAGTCACAGCATAAGTTTAGTTTGGAATGTGGAAACTTATGGTTTTGGTTTATCACCCTTAACCACGGGTGAATAGTAGTTTATTTGCCTTCTTTGCCATAATGTATCGACAAAATGTAAGGCGATTAGTCAAGCTGCTCGCATCACAATGGCATCGAAATCGTATTTTCTTCAAATGTTTTTTTTTTATCTCATTTAATTTTGGTTGACAGTGTTTCATGTGTTCCAATTCATTTTCTCATCTGCCACACAACTAATTTACATCCAGTGGTGGTTATAAAGGAATTCCATTTAGTTGTAGTAAACTAATAATAATAAATTTTATTTCTAAGCGCCTTTCAAAACTCTCAAGGACACTTTACAGTCACGGGAGAAGAACTTTTTTGTGCGGGTGAGCAGCGACAGTCATTCGCGCCACCGTTTACTCTACCCGGAAGTAACACGGCAGACTTAAGTCAAAGATGAACATAACAATCCCGAAAAAAATAAGAATTCAACAGCGTCATAATAGCCACACCGAAAGAAACTATAATGGTGTTGAAAATAAAAGTGTATTTAATTTCTTGAACAAAAAAATAGTTTGCACTGTTTTTTTTTTCGTGTTTAACGGCAGCAAATGTAGGTCACTGTAAATAATACTCCTCTCAGAAAATATTCAGCACCAATATAAGAACGGAAAGCAACGCCGATGCAACGTTTTACCAATTATTTTTTGTCTTTCTGTAGTTTATTTATTTGGTGCTGAACTACATTCCGTCTAGTAATTGTGCAATTTAGATGCACGTTTTAAATATTTCCGGAGTTGAGAATTATTTGTATTGCATATTAAATTACCAAAATAAAAAAAATACAATTTGAAAACGTTAAAGCTTTCAATTTGCCCCCAAAACAGACAGATGCAGGGCGAAATACTGTGACTTTAAGAGCGACTGAGGATCAGCTTCCCTCTGATTGGTTGGGAGAGTGCGAGTTGTGAACCAATAGAATTGAACGCGGTGCAAAGCAATCTCGTCTCTGCCCCATACACGGAGCTTCATCTCACACGTCGAATGCAATGAGCTGAGGCAGGCAGAAAGGAATCAACTCCGTTTTTTTAAACATTGAAACGAATTATTCGGTCGTTCTGCCGAGATGGCTTGATGTGTTTTTTTTAATATCCAATTTTGGTGTGGATGGAGCAAATGCCGTCAAAATGATGTTGAGGAGGATTTTTACGTGGTAGAGGAACAGGGATGACAAAGACAATAGGATACCGAGGCTGGCAATGGCGAGCTCTTTTGTGGCATTTTCTCTTGTGGACTACAGTGGATGCGCAGACTCGTTACAGCATCCCCGAGGAGCTCAAAAAGGGTTCTGTGGTGGGGAATCTGGCCAGAGATTTGTCTTTGGGACTGTCCGAGATATTTGAGCGCAATCTGCGCGTCGCCTCCGAGGCTGGTAAGCAGTATTTCAGCGTGGATGCTGGGAAAGGCGAGCTGCTGGTCAGCGACAGAATAGACAGAGAGGCTTTGTGCGGACAAAGCGCAAGCTGCGTGCTCCCTCTGCAGGTCGTCGTCGAAAACCCTTTGCAGTTGCATCGAATCGAAGTGGAAATCAGAGATATTAATGACAATTTCCCTCGTTTTCATACGCAGGAAATTAACCTTAATATACCAGAATCCGTCGCGGTGGGTACCCGTTTTCCTCTGGAGAGCGCAGAGGACCCCGATGTTGGAAGCAATTCTCTCAGAACATATAATTTAATAAAAAACGAATATTTTTCATTGAAATTCAAGGAGGCAAAAAGTGGTAAAACAGTTCCTGAGCTGATGTTAGAGAAATCTTTGGACAGGGAAAAAATGTACACTCACCAATTGCTTTTAACAGGATTAGATGGGGGGAACCCTATTAAATCTGGAACGTGTAAAATTATAATTAATGTGCTTGATATAAATGACAATGTTCCAATATTTAATGAAAAAGAGTATACTGTTTCTTTAAAGGAAAACAGCACAAAGGGAACCTTTGTAGCGACAGTAAAAGCTGCAGATGCAGATGAAGGTGTCAACAGTGGAATTAAATATTCGTTTGGTTCTCGTACGGCAGAAAATGTTTTATCGACGTTTGAAATTAATGAACAAACAGGCCAAATTCTTTTAAAAGGAGGATTGGATTATGAGGCATTAACATCTTATCTTATTGACATAACTGCGAAAGACAAAGGTGTACCTGAAATGGAAGGTCACTGCCAGTTACAATTAGACATTGAAGACATAAATGACAATGCTCCTGAAATTGTTCTAACTTCTAAACCCAGACCGGTCAGTGAAGATGCGACACGTGCGACAGTGGTGGCTTTGGTTCAGGTCAAAGACATTGACTCGGGAAATAATAGCAAAGTGTCACTTCAGCTACCTAACGGATTGCCTTTTACACTTAAACCGTCTTTTTCGAATAATTACGCTCTGGTCACGAGTGCTGCTTTAGACCGAGAGAGTGTATCTGAGTATACTATTGAGATTACAGCCATTGATGGAGGCTCACCTCCTCTATCAAGTCGGAAAATGATCTCCGTCAGCATCACTGATGTGAATGACAACCCACCCGTGTTCTCTCAGAGCTCGTTCAACATTTATTTAAGAGAAAACGGAGTAGCAGGCTCGATACTGTACTCGGTGTCTGCAAGTGACTCGGATGCTGGTGAAAATGCCAAAGTGTCCTACTCCATCGTGGACTCCACGGTGCAGGACGTGTCCGTGTCGTCTTACGTTTACATCAACTCGGAGAACGGCAGCATTTACAGCATGCACTCGTTCGACTACGAGAAAGTCAAAGTGTTTCGGATTGAGGTTGAGGCCAAGGATCAGGGCTCCCCGCCTCTCAGTAGTCATGCCACCGTCCACGTTTTTATCCTGGACCAGAACGACAACGCCCCTGTTGTCATCTACCCAACCCCAAACACCGCCTCCCACCTGCGGGTGCCCCGCTCGGCCAAGGCGGGCCACCTGCTCACCAAGGTGACGGCCGTGGATGCCGACTCGGGCCACAACGCCTGGATCTCGTACAAAGTGGCGGAGGCCACTGACGCCTCCCTGTTCACGCTCAATTTGTACACGGGGGAGCTGAGGACAAAACGCGCCGTGTCTGAGCACGATGACTCCTCTCAGAGGCTGATCGTCCAAGTCAAGGATGACGGGGAACCGGCCCAGTCGGCCACCGTCACACTGTCCGTCCTGCTGGAGGACAGCGTGAGCGAGCCCGCCTTGGAGCTGAGACATAAAGTGTCCGATTCCGACAAGAAGGGCGGCAGAATCACACTTTATTTTATCGTGGCTCTGGCCTCTGTGTCCTTGTTGTCTCTGGTCACGTTGCTCGTCTTGGGCGTCAAGTGCGTGAGGAGCAGCGCGAGCGGCACCATTTGCTGTGCGCGAAGGACACTCTCGAAAGAGGACAAGAAGGCCAACAGAAATCTGCACATTCAGCTCAACACCGATGGACCCATCAAGTACGTGGAGGTTCTGGGGGGAGACGTCATGTCTCAGAGTCACTCCTTCCGCTCGTGCATGTCTCCCATGTCGGAGCACAGCGATTTCACCCTGGTCAAGCCCAGTAGCACCACTGACTTTAAGGATGTCATCAGCGTCCTGGATGCTTCTTTGCCTGACAGCACCTGGACCTTTGAGAGCCAGCAGGTGAGCACCACTTTAATTTGTACTCAAGGAGAACACACAAATTTTCGCTTCCTCCCCATTGTAACTCTTCCCTTATTTTTGTTCAACTAGCCATGATACATTCTCAGCTATGTGAGACTGTCATGTCTGTTGTATTCATGATTCGTATTCACTTATCGCTGCTGCCCCATCATAGTTTGAGTGAAGTCAGTTTACAATTGCATTTAGTGGTATTTCAGCACACAACAATCTTCAGTCTCTTTCAGTAATATTTTTTAAGCATTCAGTCTTTTCAACTTGATTATTACTGCACACGCTTTTGTCAACTCCTCATTTTGTTGTGGGCTTACCTTCTTGCTTCTCAGTTTTGTGTGTGAGCAATAATTGTTATCTGAACGGCGTTTAAAGGAATTTGGTGACTAACGGTTTAAAATGCACATTCATGCAAATCCACTTGCAGCTAGGGGTGCTCATTATGTTGTTCGCGAGCAACAGTCGCGCACGGACTGGTCCCAAGTCGATTACCAGGGGTCTAGACTAAAAAACACATTTAAAATAGTGTGTCCGTAATATGTTTTATATATTTTTTTGTTTTAATTAACACTGCACCATAATTCCGTCAGTGTGACACCCACAAAACATATTTTAAAATAAAATTAAACAGGTCACCTTTAACCTACAGTGAGCTTTGACGTGCGTCACAGAAAGATGTTCGAGCTCAGAAGCCTGCAATTGCAGCTTGCAATCAGAGCTGCTGAGAAATATCTTTATATTATGATTGTTTGTCAAAGTTTGTTTTGTGTAAAATTTACCTATGAAAGAATGGCGATCTGGGGGGCTAAGAGAAGGCACGTATGAGCTACAATAGTGAACAGGCTGCAAAAGTGCATTGCATGCCTCCGTGTCAGGTCTCCAACACGGGTTGCCAGTAATTTCCTTTTTACAAATTCATGAACTCAAAATCTGATTTTATTTGTTTATTTGGTACATTTTAAGGGCCTTTGTGGCTGTTGCTTATGTCTGCGTGGAAACATGTCGATTGCGGAAGGTAGTTGATCATCAAGTAGATCTTTTGTCCAAAAATGTTGGCCACTCCTGGGCCTAAGCTTCTATGTTTGAACAAAGGTTTCATGACTACTCGCTGCTATGTTCGCAGACTAATTGTTATTTTTGCATCAAGTCTGTCTCACTCCTGACATCACAGTGGCAGGTACAACATAGTTTTACATACACACACCTCCTATCATTTTGATTTAGATTGGTTCATGTCTTGTCATTTACATCTTCTTCTCATTAGAACCCCCGTCACCCCAACAATAAAGGTACTTGGATACATTCTGAATCTGAACATACAGTGTATTCTACATTCAGTAAGGCTCAGCATACTTACTTAATTAATTACCTATCGTTACATAGGAGTAAATAGCAGTATATCACCGTCCATTAAAAACCAAATTATTGAGTCTTAACAATTCAATTCAACTGATATTATGATTTATATGCTTGAATAGTATCGTCTGACGAATCGAAAGTAAGGTTTTCTTTTTCGATTGAGCTCTACTTCAGGCACAATATCTGTTCACCCATCACTGTTGTGTGCTCATTGTTATACGTTAATTTTAATGTGATCCTGTTTGAAGGCAGCAAATGTTGGTTGCAATAATCCTCTCTGGGAATATTTTGCAGCTAAAAGTGTTAACAGATTTTTTAATGCAGCAACAGAACGTTTTAGAATGAAATCAAGTGGATGGTTTTTGTTTTTGCTGTTGAATTTCATTATGTGAAATATTTCAAATGTAAATACATGTTTCAAATATTGATAATTATATATTACCCCAAAAAACAATGAAAGGAGGTCCGAGGGGAGGCTGTGACTTTAAGAGTGACTGAGGATCAGCTTCGCTCTGATTGGTTGGTGTAGTGTGAGTCGTGAACCAATATATTTCAAGACTGTACAGTGCAATCTCGTCCCTGCCCCCTGCACGCAGCTTCATCTCACACGTCGTATGCACTGAGCTGAGGCAGACAGAAAGGAATCCGCTCCATTTGTTTTTACATTGAAACGAATTATGATTATTCGGTAGTTGTGCCGAGATGGCTTGATGTGTTTTTTTTAAATATCACCTTTTGTTGTCGGTGGAGCAAATGATGTGAGGAGGATGTTGAGGTGGATTTTTGCGTCGTAGAGAAGCAAGAATGACGAAGACAATAGAATACCGAGACTGGCAACGGCGAGCTCTTTTGTGGCATTTTTTCTTGTGGACTACAGTGGATGCGCAAACTCGTTACAGCATCGCCGAGGAGCTCAAGCAAGGTTCAGTGGTGGGGAATTTGGCCAAAGATTTGTCTTTGGGGCTCTCCGAGATATTTGAGCGCAATCTGCGCATCGCCTCCGAAGCTGGTAAGCAGTATTTCAGCGTGGATGCGGTGAAGGGCGAGCTGCTGGTCAGCGACAGAATAGACAGAGAGGCTTTGTGCGGACAAAGCGCGAGCTGCGTGCTCCCTCTGCAGGTTATCGTCGAAAGTCCTTTGCAATTGCATCGAATTGAAGTCGACATTAAAGACATTAATGACAATGCTCCGATTTTTCTCAAAAGTGAACATGTTATAGAAATAGCGGAATCCACTATTGTGGGTGTCAATTTTCCCTTGCAGAGTGCAGAGGATCCGGATGTTGGAAGTAACACAATCAAGACATACACGCTCAGCAAAGACGAATGTTTCACACTAAAAGTTAGAGACATTGATGATGGAAGAAAAACGCCAGAGTTGGTTTTAAATAAATCATTAGATCGTGAAAAAAAATCGAATCATCATTTAATTCTGACAGTTTTGGATGGTGGCAATCCTGTTAAATCTGGAACTTCAAAAATTAGAGTAAATGTTCTTGATGTTAATGACAATGTGCCTTCTTTCGAAAAGAAATTATATAAAATATCTGTCGTAGAGAGCAGCCCAAATGGCTCTTTTGTCATTACAACAAAGGCGACGGATATAGATGAGGGTCCAAATGGTGAAATAGAGTACTCTCTTGGCATAAACATAGCACCATCAGTGGTGGCATTGTTTCATGTCGACCGTGTTAGTGGAGAAGTATTTTTGAAAAATAATTTGGATTATGAACATCAATCGTCTTATCGATTTGATATTACTGCAAAAGATAAAGGCTTCCCGACAATGGAAGGCCGCTGCAGTGTGCAAGTTGATGTGTTAGATTTAAATGATAATGCACCGGAAATTGTATTAACTTCCAAACCCAGTTTGGTACCGGAGAACTCTTCAATTGTAACAGTTGTGGCTTTGCTGAGTGTACGTGATCCTGACTCTGGCAAAAATGGTGAAGTAACCTTATATCTTCCAAAAGGCGCCCCTTTTGCTCTGAAACCATCCTTTTCAAATAATTACGCTCTGGTCACAAGTGCTGCTTTAGACCGGGAGACTGTCTCTGACTACAATATTGAGATAACAGCCATGGATGGAGGCTCTCCTCCTCTCTCGAGTCAAAAAATGATCCCCGTCAGCATCACTGACGTGAATGACAACCCACCCGTGTTCTCTCAGAGCTCGTACAATGTTTATTTAAGAGAAAACGGAGTAGCAGGCTCGATACTTTACTCAGTGTCTGCAAGTGACCCGGATGCTGGTGAAAATGCCAAAGTGTCCTACTCCATCGTGGACTCCAAGGTGCAGGACGTGTCCATGTCGTCTTACGTTTACGTCAACTCGGAGAACGGCAGCATTTACAGCATGCACTCGTTCGACTACGAGAAAGTTAAAGTGTTTCAGGTTCAGGTTGAGGCGAAGGACCAGGGCTCCCCGCCTTTCAGTACTCACGCCACCGTTCACGTTTTCATCCTGGACCAGAATGACAACGCCCCCGTTGTCATTTACCCCGCCCCCCACACTGCCACCCACCTGCGGGTTCCCCGCTCGGCCAAGGCGGGCCATCTGCTCACTAAGGTGACGGCCGTGGACGCCGATTCGGGCCACAACGCCTGGATCTCGTACAAAGTGGCGGAGGCCACTGACGCCTCCCTGTTCACGCTCAATTTGTACACGGGGGAGCTGAGGACAAAACGCGCTATGTCCGAGCACGACGACTCCTCTCAGAGGCTGATCGTCCAAGTCAAGGATGACGGGGAACCAGCCCAGTCGGCCACCGTCACACTGTCCGTCCTGCTGGAGGACGGCGTGAGCGAACCCACCTTGGAGCTGACACACAAGGTGTCCGAGTCCGGCAAGAAGGGTGGCGGAATCACGCTGTATTTGATCGTGGCTCTGGCCTCTGTGTCCTTGTTGTCTCTGGTCACGTTGCTCGTCTTGGGTGTCAAATGTATGAGGAGCAGCGCGAGCGGCGCCATTTGTTGTGCACAAAGGACATTCTCAAACGAGGACAAGAAGCCCAACAGAAATCTGCACATTCAGCTCAACACCGATGGACCCATCAAGTACGTGGAGGTTCTGGGGGGTGACGTCATGTCTCAGAGTCACTCCTTCCACTCGTGCATGTCTCCCATGTCGGAGTACAGTGATTTCACCTTGGTCAAGCCCAGTAGCACCACTGACTTTAAGGAGGTCATCAGCGTCCTGGATGCTTCATTGCCTGACAGCACCTGGACCTTTGAGAGTCAGCAGGTGAGCACCACTTTGGTTTGCATTCAAGCACAGCTTGTTGCACTCCACCTTCATGTCATTCACACATTTGTTGCTGTTGTTGTTGTTAAACTATTTACCGGACTGCTATATCCTCATTAGGGTCGTGGGGGTGCTGTAGCCTAACCAAGCCATGTCCGGGCACTAAGCGAGGGGACACCCTGAACCGGTTTTCAGCCAACTGCAGGGCTC
Source organism: Hippocampus bargibanti (assembly GCF_051943395.1). Taxonomy (NCBI): domain Eukaryota; kingdom Metazoa; phylum Chordata; class Actinopteri; order Syngnathiformes; family Syngnathidae; genus Hippocampus; species Hippocampus bargibanti. The sequence continues at coordinate 8,832,608 of NC_142735.1, forward strand.
ATGAAAAATAGCAAACATCCGAGCTCACACTCATACCTACGAGTATTCAATTAGCCTGCCAAGCATATTTTTGAAATGTGGGAGGAAACTGGAGAACGCATAAAAAAACCCACGCAGGCCGGGAAGAACATGCAAACTCTACACTCACGACTTCACTGTGAAGTCTGCGTGCTAACCACTCGACTACCCGGCTGTCCGTTGTTCAACTAGTGATCCTTTTTCAAGTCACTACTTACTTCATTTACTTACTTGATATTGGTTTCACTCCCTGGTGCTTTCTACTATCTTTGTGACTGCTTTATTTCCTGTTTATGATTGCTGCCCATGTTAAGCGCTTTGTTCCAGCTTCAGTGGTTGTTAAAGCGCTATTTAAATCAACATGTATTGTATTGATTTAAAAGAAATCTCTTCATCCTCACGACATGCTGTCTTTAGATGTTCTAATAACATTGTTTTGCAGTAATCTATATAGTTTTATTGTGAAAAGGAACTTCAATGTGACGTCGTCCAGTGCCTTGATTGAAACACTTCAGCACCATGCATGTCTAGATAGCGATTGTAGAAGCACAAAACAAAATAGATTTGCCAGTTGTCACAGTCTTCTGAAAATTATATTGGTTAGCATAGTTAGCTTCCTCCATCTTAATTGATATGATAGGATTGCATGATGACGTGTCCATAAACCGGCGCAGATGATATATGCCGTATATGTGTGCGTGTGTCTGTGTATGTGAATGTTAGTGTGTACGTGTGTGTGGGTGTGTGTGTTGGGAGAGGTGGCTGTGCCTTTAAGAGTGAGTGTGGATCAGCTGCCTTCTAGTTGGATGTTGAAAACGCAACCACTGAACCAATAGAATTGCAGACTGTACAAAGCAATCTCGTCCCAGCCCCCAAGCAGCTTCATCTCACAAGTAGAAAGCACCGAGCCGCAGCACAGACAGAATGGAATCAGCTGGGTGATTGTTTTTCTTAATATGAAAATAAATGCAAGCTCATAGTTCTACGAAGATGAGTTGAGGCATTTAAGGTGGAAATCTTCCCAGTTTATATGGATGGAGCAATTGCTGCGAAGAAAATGTTGAAGAGGATTTTAGTGTGGTAGCCGAACAAGGATGACAAAGACAAAAGGATTCCGAGACTGGCGATGGAGAGCTCTTTTGTGGCATTTTCTCTTGTGGACTACAGTGGATGCGCAGACTCGTTACACCATCCCCGAGGAGCTCAAAAAAAGCTCCGTGGTGGGGAATCTTGCCAAAGATTTATCTTTGGGGCTGTCCGAGATATTCGAGCGCAACCTGCGCGTCGCCTCCGAGGCTGGTAAGCAGTATTTCAGCGTTGATGCGGGGAAGGGCGAGCTGCTGGTCAGCGACAGAATAGACAGAGAGGCTTTGTGTGGACAAAGCGCAAGCTGTGTGCTCCCTCTGCAGGTCGTCGTCGAAAACCCTTTGCAGTTGCATCGAATCGAAGTGGAAATCAGAGACATTAACGACAATTTCCCTAGTTTTCAAACGCAGGAAATTACCCTTAAAATACCAGAATCTGTTGCAGTTGGAAAACGTTTTCCTTTAGAGAGCGCAGAGGACCCTGATGTTGGAATCAATTCTCTCAAAACATATCATTTAATGAAAAACAAATATTTTTCTTTAAAGTTTAAAGATGAAAAGAATGGTCTAAGAGCTCCAGAATTGGTGTTAGATAAATCGCTGGACAGGGAAAAAGTGTCCGTTCATCATTTGCTCATAACAGCTGTGGATGGGGGAAACCCGGTAAAAACTGGAACCTGTAAAATTATAATTGATGTACTTGATGTTAATGACAATTTTCCTGTATTTGATGAAAAAGAGTACAAAGTATCTTTAAGAGAGAATAGCACAAAAGGAACGTTCGTTTTGAAATTAAAAGCTACAGATAGTGATCAGGGAGCTAATAGTGAAATAAAATATTATTTTGGGGACCGTACTTCGGAAGCTGTTTCATCAACATTTGAAATCAATGAACAAACCGGACAAATTGTTTTAAAGGGAGAGTTAGACTATGAGGCTTTTGTATCCTACCTCATTGATGTAACTGCAAAAGACAAAGGAGTACCTGAAATGGAAGGTCACTGTCGCCTGCAGCTTGACATAGAAGACATAAATGACAACGCTCCTGAGATTGTTCTGACTTCTAAACCTAGTTCTGTACGTGAAGATGCGTCACGTAGCACAGTGGTGGCTTTGATTAGCGTCAAAGACATTGACTCCGGAAATAACAGTAAAGTTTCACTTCAGCTACCTAACGGATTGCCTTTTACACTGAAACCGTCGTTTTCAAATAATTACGCTCTGGTCACGAGTGGTGCTTTAGACCGAGAGAGTGTTTCTGACTACAATATTGAGATTACAGCCACTGATGGAGGCTCTCCTCCTCTCTCAAGTCGGAAAATGATCTCCGTCAACATCACTGACGTGAATGACAACCCACCCGTGTTCTCTCAGAGCTCGTACAACATTTATTTAAGAGAAAACAGAGTAGCAGGATCGAGACTGTACTCGGTGTCCGCAAGTGACCCGGATGCTGGTGAAAATGCCAAAGTGTCCTACTCCATCGTGGACTCCAAAGTGCAGGACGTCTCCGTGTCGTCTTACGTTTACATTAACTCAGAGAACGGCAGCATTTATAGCATGCACTCGTTCGACTACGAGAAAGTCAAAGTGTTTCAGGTTCAGGTTGAGGCGAAGGACCAGGGCTCCCCACCTCTCAGTAGTCACGCCACCGTCCATGTTTTCATCCTGGACCAGAACGACAATGCCCCCATTTTCATTTACCCCTCCCCCCACGCCGCCTCCCACCTGAGGCTGCCCCGCTCGGCCAAGGCGGGCCACCTGCTCACCAAGGTGACGGCCGTGGACGCCGACTCGGGCCACAACGCCTGGATCTCGTACAAAGTGGCGGAGGCCACGGAGGCCACTGTCGCCTCCCTGTTCACGCTCAATTTGTACACGGGGGAGCTGAGGACAAAACGCGCCGTGTCCGAGCACGACGACTCCTCTCAGAGGCTGATCGTCCAAGTCAAGGATGACGGGGAACCGGCCCAGTCGGCCACCGTCACGCTGTCCGTCCTGCTGGAGGACAGAGTGAGCGAGCCCGCCTTGGAGCTGAGACACAAGGCGTCCGAGCCCGGCAAGAATGGCGGCAGAATCACGCTTTCTTTGATTGTGGCTCTGGCCTCTGTGTCCTTGTTGTCTCTGGTCACGTTGCTCGTCTTGGGCGTCAAATGCGTGAGGAGCAGCGCGAGCGGCACCATTTGCTGTGCGCGAAGGACACTCTCAAACGAGGACAAGAAGCCCAACAGAAATCTGCACATTCAGCTCAACAGCGATGGACCCATCAAGTACGTGGAGGTTCTGGGGGGTGACGTCATGTCTCAGAGTCACTCCTTCCGCTCGTGCATGTCTCCCATGTCGGAGTACAGCGATTTCACCTTGGTCAAGCCTAGTAGCACCATTGACTTTAAGGAAGTCATCAGCGTCCTGGATGCTTCTTTGCCTGACAGCACCTGGACCTTTGAGAGCCAGCAGGTGAGCACCACTTTGGTTTGCTCTCGACAATTTCTGCAACTGACCTCTAGTCATGCACAATTTATCATTGTATGGTTTCAACTGTGAGTCACCAAGTCTTGATCTGTAACTGGCATCAGATTTATTGAGTTGCAGTCCATTTCCCCCGTTTATTTTAATGACATGACATGCAATCTATGCATCACCCCGTTTATTTTAATTACATTATGGTGTTTAAATGCATATTTTTGAAATATTTCAGCGCAATATTAGACAAAACGGGCTCTAGATTGAAATGTAACAAAATATAGATTGAATTCATTGTTCAGTTTTATTTGTAAGGATACATCTTGTTTCCGGTTTTCATTTGAAAAAAGTCATAAACGACATCCTGACTTGACGCTAGACATGATATATCCTAAAAATATACTAATTTAAAGTTGTAAAAAACATGTCACCCAACAAAAAGACTCATTCAGAAACAGAACACGTGAACTTCCAGGGTCATAACAGGCACGCTTGCAGGCAAACTTGTCACTTGCACAAAACACAGCCTCAGAAAAGATTCGATTTCAAACTCAAGTCATTTAAAATGTATACGTACCCGATACAAAATATGGTGCTTTATTGGGGCTACATTGCGAAGATTTGGGGGTGCAAGTCCGGTTGCGGCATGTTGAGTGTATCCGTAAATGCTTGACAAATGATTGAGACCTCTTAATTCGCACAATCTGTCTCTGATTTGGTCTTTTTTCCCTCTGGTTCTTGAACATCAAATTAGACATGTAAAATATGGGGTCAGATGTGGCAGGTTTTTTTTCAGTCGTATTTATCATTTTGGCTCTCACATTCAAGTTCTAATCACTGTATTAACAAACATGACAAAAAAGTGTTTTTCTTTTTGTTTCGTTTTTTGTGGGTTTTTTTTGCCAACGGTGCCCTTTAGTTGTGCTTTTTGTCTGACATGTGAGATGAGAATTTGCTTCTATTTATGATCACGTTAATCTGGACCAACAATACTTCAAATGGTCTGAATTTTAGCAATGTACTTAATAGGCTATCAATTAAATTGCAAATAAAGAAGCAGTGCCGCACCACAGAGATGGCATAAATATTTGAATAAAGCACTACAGCACTGATGTATTAAAATAAAATCTCACTTGGAACTATTGGTGCTTTCATCTAGTTGCATTCAACTCTCCTTGGAGACAATATGACAAAATATTAGGCTCCAAATTTCAAATCCGCCTGAGCAGAGTGTTGGGTTTAAAAGCAATAGATTCCCTTCCAACGTGTTGGATAATTTTGTCTGTAAAACACATTTGCGCTGTGTTTATTTCACCCCAACAATTGGAGATACAGTATATAAATTTGTGGGTGCGTTAATTTGCATTTTAAATCAATGCAGGACTCATTTATGTATTGAATCTATTCAAATGCAGTCAACTCTATGTAGCCTACTGTATGTGTGTGTCTCTCACTCACGTGCACAGTCTTTAAATTGAAAGCCTTCTGAATTGTATTGAGACATTAATGCCAACACATGCAGTGTAGAATTAGAACTGACATTTTCTCCAAAAATGTTTGTAATTCACATTAAACTGGCACCTTGTCTGAGAAAGGATACATGATAGAGATTGCGGTTTAATTACGACTGTGAGCTGATAACAACTGAAACTTGGTTGTGAAATGCAATACTGTATTGATTCCTTTCTTAACTGTGTCAACGCACCAATTCCGGACATTTATGGTGCACTATCGCCATCCACTGGTCGAAAGTTACATATCATTAGTTAGCAATTCATGAAAACAATTGTAATTTCAGAAGTGCTGGAGGACATTCACAAAGAAAACAAAATTTCTCTCATAATTGCATTAAACGTCATATTAGTGCTTGCAGTGGGGCAAAAATACTGTCACTTTAAGAGAGTTTGGAGATCAGTAGCACCACATTGGCTGGTGGAAGTGCAAACCGTCAACCAATAGAATTGAAGAATGTACAACGCAATCTCGTCCCAACCCCCTGCTCAGCTTCATTTCATTAGCACTGAGAAAGCACTGGGCTGCGGCACAGACAGAAAAGAATCGGGTCGTATTTTTTCGAACATATAACGCATTCTGTAGTTTTGCCCAAATGGCTTGAGATATGTATTGATTATTTTAATATTTCGTATTTGTGTGGCTGGACCAAACGCCGTGAAGGGGATGTGAATGAGGATGTTTGCGTCATAGCGGAGCAAGAATGACAAAGACAAAAGGATGCCGGGACTGCCGATGGCAAGCTCTTTTGTGGCATTTTCTATTGTGGACTACAGTGGATGCACAAACTCGTTACAGTATACCAGAGGAGCTAAAGCAAGGCTCCGTGGTGGGGAATCTGGCCAAAGATTTGTCATTGGGTCTGTCCGAGATATTTGAGCGCAATCTGCGCGTCGCCTCCGAGGCTGGTAAGCAGTATTTCAGCGTGGATGCGGGGAAGGGCGAGCTGCTGGTCAGCGACAGAATAGACAGAGAGGCTTTGTGCGGACAAAGCGCAAGCTGCGTCCTCCCTCTGCAATTGTTGGTGGAAAAACCTTTACATCTGCACCGAATTGAAGTCGACATTAAAGACATTAATGACAATTCACCTCGGTTTCATACAAACGAACTCTCTTTAAAAATCGCGGAATCCGCCGCAGTCGGGACTCGTTTCCTTTTAGAAAGTGCGGAGGATTTAGATATTGGCCGCAATTCTGTAAAAAGTTATACTTTGGCGAAAAACGAATGTTTTACGTTGAAAGTAAAGGAGGTGGAGGATGGTAAATTAGTTCCCGAGTTGGTGTTACACAAACCACTAGATAGAGAAAAGAAATCTTCTCATCATCTTCTCTTGACTGCTTTAGACGGAGGAAATCCAGTCATGTCTGGCACTGCACAAATTACTATTAAGGTGCTTGACAACAATGACAATTTTCCTGTTTTCGACAAACATTTGTACAAAGCGTCCTTACAAGAGAACGTGGAAAAAGATACATTTGTACTTAAAATAACAGCGACTGATGCAGACGAGGGACAAAACGGAGAAGTGGAATATTTTTTTAGTAAACGCACACTTGATTCCGTGCTGCTTGTTTTTAAATTAAATTCGCAGACAGGTGAAATATTTTTAAAAGGAGACTTCGATTATGAAAAAGCTGTTTCGTACAAAATAGAAATGACTGCTAAAGACAAAGGGATTCCCGAAATGGAGAGTCACTGTCGTGTGCAGATTGATGTTCTTGATATGAATGATAATGCTCCAGAAATTATCCTTACCTCAGAACCGCAGCCAATCCGTGAGGATGCACCAAATGGATCTGTTGTCGCTCTGCTTACATCACGTGATGCAGACTCGGGCAATAATAGTAAAGTAACATTGCAGATAACAAAAGGCTCACCTTTTATCCTTAAACCATCGTTTTCAAATAATTACGCCCTGGTCACCAGTGGTATTTTAGACCGAGAGGGCACGTCAAATTACAATATTGAGATAACAGCCACGGATGCAGGCTCTCCTCCACTTTTGAGTAAAAAAATGATCTCCGTCAGCCTCACTGACGTGAATGATAACACACCTGTGTTCTCTCGGAGTTCGTACAATGTTTATCTGAGAGAAAATGGAGTAGCAGGCTCGATACTGTACTCGGTGTCCGCAAGTGACCCGGATGCTGGTGAAAATGCCAAAGTGTCCTATTCCATCGTGGACTCCAAAGTGCAGGATATGTCCGTGTCGTCTTACGTTTACGTCAACTCGGAGAACGGCAGCATTTACAGCATGCATTCGTTCGACTACGAGAAAGTCAAAGTGTTTCAGGTTGAGGTTGAGGCCAAGGACCAGGGCTCCCCGCCTCTCAGTAGTCACGCCACCGTCCACGTTTTCATCCTGGACATGAACGACAACGCCCCTGTTGTTATCTACCCCTCCCCCCACGCCGCCTCCCACCTGCGGGTCCCCCGCTCGGCCAAGGCGGGCCACCTGCTCACCAAGGTGACGGCCGTGGACGCCGACTCGGGCCACAACGCCTGGATCTCGTACAAAGTGGCGGAGGCCACGGACGCCTCCCTGTTCACGCTCAATTTGTACACGGGGGAGCTGAGGACGAAACGCGCCGTGTCCGAGCACGACGACTCCTCTCAGAGGCTGATCGTCCAAGTCAAGGACGACGGGGAACCGGCCCAGTCGGCCACCGTCACTCTGTCCGTCCTGCTGGAGGACGGCGTGAGCGAGCCCCCCTTGGAGCTGATCCACAAGGTGTCCGAGTCCGGCAAGAAGGGCGGCAGAATTGCGCTGTATTTGATCGTGGCTCTGGCCTCCGTGTCCTTGTTGTCTGTAGTCACGTTGCTCGTCTTGGGCGTCAAATGCGTGAGGAGCAGAGCGAGCGGTGCCATTTGTTGTACACGACGGACATTCTTAAACGAGGACAAGAAGCCCAACAGAAATCTGCACATTCAGCTCAACACCGATGGACCCATCAAGTACGTGGAGGTTCTGGGGGGTGACGTCATGTCTCAGAGTCACTCCTTCCGCTCGTGCATGTCTCCCATGTCGGAGTACAGCGATTTCACCTTGGTCAAGCCTAGTAGCACCACTGACTTTAAGGAGGTCATCAGCGTCCTGGATGCTTCTTTGCCCGACAGCACCTGGACATTTGAGAGCCAGCAGGTGAGCCAATTTTTTTTTTTTTGGGGGGGGGGGGGGGGGGGAAGATTAATTGTAATCATAGAACTCAGAATCCAAAATACTTGCGCCAGTAAAACTAGAATCAATAGTCTCGGAAATATTTCCCGAGGTAAATGTATTTAAAAACGTTGGGTGGTTGGGGGAAAAAACTATTTGACTCACATGTCTCCTGTCTTGTCCAATTCAAGCTGAGTGTTTCAGCACCACTTTAGAGGACAGCGACGGTAATGAGTGCCTATTGGGACCACTTCTCAAGCTGGAGTTGCGGGAATGTTGCAAGAACTGATTTTGAATGATAATTATTTTAATGTGGTTGTTGTTGTAATTGTCATTATTGTTGTTTGTGTTACACTTCATATTTTCGTAATCAAAAGCTGCTACAGAATATAACCATTTGAAAAAATAAAAATAAAGGGAAGGCAAACACCGAAGGTTTTTTGTAAAAAGGTCGAAAGGCCACACCTGAGGAGAGTTGTTGGTATTAATTCGTTAATTCAAAGATTAAAATTAATCTCCTGATGTCGTATATGACACGAACACCCGCTTACTATCAAATTAGGTACATAGCCATACACAATGGGTAATCATCATCGAAAACTTGCAGTCCAATTACTGAACTCTACTGAAAAATAATGTTTTTAAACATCTGTCTTTTTTGAAAGGGAGTAGTGCATTATCTTTTAAACAGAATTATTTTAATCCACCGTCTTTAAAAATGAATCAGGATACCTCCTGTTTCTACAGGTGTTGTCAATTGTCTCATATATATATATATATATATATATATATATATATATATATATATATATATATATATATATATATATATATATATATATATATATATATATATGTCTTGTGCTTATTGAATATTCAAAACAAAGGCTGACATTCTGATGCCTTTCTTGTTCGCCGTTGAGGGCAGAAAAGCTCTGTGCGTGTATGTTGGTGTGTGACATGGATACCGAGAGCGTCTCATTGGCCGAGCGGATGGATGCTGTGCACCAATAGCTGTCTGAACTGTTGAAAGAGATCTTCTCCCTCCCCCGTACAATTCAGCAAGACAACCACAATGCTCAGTGTGAGGAGGAGAGAGTATACATTTGCCATGTAGTGGCGTTGTACGTCGTTGTATTTTTCATTTTCACGATGGATGGACGTTGTTTGAGGATGTCACGTGGTTGGAATATTGGATTTGTTTTTACGGTCTCTCTTTCTTTGGACGGGAATTGATGCATTTCATTGAGAGAAGGATGGAAAAGACAAAAGGATGCCGGGATTGGCGATGGCAAGCTCTTTTGTGGCATTTTGCTTTGTGGACTACAGTGGATACGCATACTCTGTACAGGATCCCCGAGGAGCTCAAAAAAGGTTCCGTGGTGGGGAATTTGGCCAAAGATTTGTCTTTGGGGCTCGCCGAGATATTTGAGCGTAATCTGCGCGTCGCCTCCGAGGCTGGTAAGCAGTATTTCAGCGTTGATGCGGGGAAGGGCGAGCTGCTGGTCAGCGACAGAATCGACAGAGAGGCGTTGTGCGGACAAAGCGCAAGCTGCGTGCTCCCCCTGCAGGTCGTCGTCGAAAATCCTTTGGAATTGCATCGAATTGAGGTTGAAATACGAGACGTTAATGATAATTCTCCCACTTTTACTTCGATTGAGTTATTTAAATTAGCCGAATCAGCCGCTGTCGGCTGGCATTTTCCTTTGAAAAGCGCAGTGGATCCTGACGTGGGAAGCAACTCAATAAAATCTTATACTCTCAGTAAAAATGACTGCTGTTCCCTTCAGATAAAAGAAATAGAGGGTGGAAAACCTGTCCCCGAGCTCGTGTTGGATAAGCCTTTCGACAGAGAGAAGAAGGCTGTTCATAAAATATTATTAACTGCATTCGATGGAGGAAGTCCGACTCGATCAGGCACGTCAGAAATTACAATAAACGTACTTGACATCAATGATAACTTTCCGGTTTTTGAGAGAAATCTCTACAAAGTAACAGTGAGTGAAAATGGTGTGAAAGGAGCTGTTATTATCATTACAAAAGCAACAGATGCAGATGAAGGGTTGAATGGCGAAATTAGCTTTTCATTTGGCTCCACAACTCCAGATTCTGTGCTGTCAGTTTTTGACATGAATCCCGTGACTGGTGCAATGACTTTAAAAGAGCAATTAGACTACGAGACCACAAAGTCATATGACATTGACATCACCGCTAAAGATAACGGCAGCCCTGAGATGGAGGGTCATTGTCGAGTGCAAGTTGATGTGATGGACTCCAATGATAATCCTCCTGAAATTGTCCTCACTTCTCAGCCCAAACCTGTGCGTGAGGATGCCCCAAGGGGAAGTGTTGTCGCTCTCATAAGTGCTCGTGATCTTGACTCAGGTCATAATGGTAATGTCACATTACACTTGAAAGAAGTCTCCCCTTTTGCCCTCAAAAGCTCGTTTTCGAACATTTACTCGCTGGTCACTAGTGCTGCTTTAGACCGCGAGAGTGTATCTGAGTATAATATTGAGATAACCGCAACTGACGGAGGCTCTCCTCCTCTCTCGAGTCAAAAAACGATCTCTGTAAGCATCACTGACGTGAATGACAACCCACCTGTGTTCTCTCAGGGCTCGTACAATGTTTATTTAAGAGAGAACGGAGTAGCAGGCTCGATACTATACTCGGTGTCCGCATGTGACCCGGATGCTGGTGAAAATGCCAAAGTGTCCTACTCCATCGTGGACTCCAAAGTGCAGGACGTCTCCGTGTCGTCTTACGTTTACGTCAACTCGGAGAACGGCAGCATTTACAGCATGCACTCGTTCGACTACGAGAAAGTAAAAGTGTTTCGGGTTGAGGTTGAGGCGAAGGACCAGGGCTCCCCACCTCTCAGTAGTCACGCCACCGTCCACGTTTTCATCCTGGACCAGAACGACAACGCCCCCGTTGTCATCTACCCCTCCCCCCACGCCGCCTCCCACGTGCGGGTGACCCGCTCGGCCATGGCGGGCCACCTGCTCACCAAGATGACGGCCGTGGACGCCGACTCGGGCCACAACGCCTGGATCTCGTACAAAGTGGCGGAGGCCACGGACGCCTCCCTGTTCACGCTCAATTTGTACACGGGGGAGCTGAGGACGAAACGCGCCGTGTCCGAGCACGACGACTCCTCTCAGAGGCTGATCGTCCAAGTCAAGGACGACGGGGAACCGGCTCAGTCGGCCACCGTCACGCTGTCCGTCCTGCTGGAGGACGGCGTGAGCGAGCCCGCCTCGGAGCTAAGACACAAAGTGTCCGAGTCCGACAAGAAGGGCGGCAGAATCGCGCTGTATTTTGATCGTGGCTCTGGCCTCCGTGTCCTTGTTGTCTCTAGTCACGTTGCTCGTTTTGGGCGTCAAATGTGTGAGGAGCAGCGCGAGCGGCACCATTTGTTGTGCGCGAAGGACATTCTCAAACGAGGACAAGAAGCCCAACAGAAATCTGCACATTCAGCTCAACACCGATGGGCCCATTAAGTACGTGGAGGTTCTGGGAGGTGACGTCATGACTCAGAGTAACTCCTTCCGCTCGTGCATGTCTCCCATGTCGGAGTTTAGCGATTTCACCTTGGTCAAGCCCAGTAGCACCACTGACTTTAAGGAAGTCATCAGCGTTCTGGATGCTTCTTTGCCCGACAGCACCTGGACCTTTGAGAGCCAGCAGGTGAGGGGATATTCTCAAATCAAACGACACAATCTGATAATTCAAGCATTTGTCATGTCTCAAGTCAAATTTTCAACTTCCGAATTAACACGTTGCATAGGTCTTGTTTTTATCCATCATTCCATGTTTTAATCTGATTTTCCTCACTCGGATCAGGGCCGTTTTTTTTAATCCTCAGCCAGCTGCCTCTCGACAGTTGACTTTATTCCACTTTAAAATGATTTCAAATAACATGCTACATTCGTAAATGTTAAATCACAGTAGATTGCATTAAAAGTAAGCATTACAACAAATGACTAAAATGACTAAAACGACATTGTATTAGTATTAGTCATAGTAATGGTGGTGGTGGTGGTTATAGTGGTGGTTATCGTGGTGGTTGTGTCAAGTGAGCAGCAGATGAAAACAGACAATGCTTGATTCGCATGAGTTTGACCGTGAGGTAGTGTTGCCCAATTTCACAGTTCATAATGTTATTTGTATGTATTTCTATTCTTGACTTTTGTGGTATCATTTAAATACTTGGCTGGACAAGCCCAAGCCAAATTAAGGAGGGCTGAGCATCAGGTCGGGCATCCGTTACAATTAAGCAGGAAATTAGTATTGAAATTGGAGAAGGTTCATCCTGAACCCAAATATACCAGACGTCTCTGAGGAAGTTCAGTTTTTTATTTTTATTTATTTATTTTTTTTTTTTTTTGGGGGGGGGGGGGCGGCGGTCGTAGCTTATGGGAAAAAATATTTTGCTCCCGAGTTGGTTCTTACTATTTATTTGTATGGAATATTGCATATTTTATTCATCACAACCCATTTACCCACCGCGGTACTGCTTTTTGTCCAATTTGTGAGATTGAGAAGTTTGGGTATGGCGCCCCCGTATGGGAGAAAATACTTTCACAACTTTTTTCCCACCACTCCCGATACGCGAATGAACTAAAAGATGCACCGCAGTGTCATGCGTTTTTGGTGCATTTCACGCTGTTTTTCCTCGTAACGAACGCAACCACAGAATATGAACACAGCGTTATTATTTCACATTTTTTGGGTCAAGTTTTTCCAAGCAACTTTTGGAGTTTGTGAGGAGAATCAAACACGCTTCCGGTGTATTCGCGTACGTGGGAAAGTGTGTGCGTGAGTGGGAGACTTTCGTCTACTTTCCAAAGAGGGAGGGAGGGGTTGTATGTCCTCTCCCCGCCCACGAGAGGAGAGAGGCGGGAGTGAGGAGCCAGAGCGAAGTTGAAGTATGCGGGGAAATGTTGACTTTTTCGGCCTCGTTTCCCCCCGAAAATCATGATCGCGTTCAAAATGCCCGTCGCTCGCGTCACCACCGAAGTGGTCGGGCTCGTCTTCACCAGACATCATAATGGATACTAATCGGTGACCGGAGAAGTTTCAGCGTTTTCCCGGACAATGGACTCCAGGCAGAGGAAGTGCCCCGGAGGAGCAGGCCAGCTGTCGCGGCTCTGCTGCTTTCTGGCCTGCATCTCCTCCGCTTCCGCCCAGCTCGCCTACTCGGTGTCGGAGGAGCTCAGTCCGGGATCCGTCGTGGGGAACATCGCGAAAGACCTCGGCCTGAGCACTCAGGGGATTGTCCGAAGGGGGCTACGTGTCCTGTCTGAAACGGGCACCGAGTATTTCGAGGTGAGGCAAGCGACTGGAGATTTGGTGATTAAACAGCAGATTGACAGAGAGCACATGTGCGAGTTGAGCACGACCTGCGCACTACACCTTCAGATACTTTTGTCGGATCCTTTGGAGATCCAGCGAGTCGTGGTGGACATCGTAGACGTCAACGACAACGCTCCGAGTTTTTCAACCAGCAGTGTGTCTTTGGAAGTGTCCGAGGCCGCCGCGCAGGGCACGAGATTCCGCTTGGAGAGCGCGCACGACCCGGACGTGGGCACCAACTCGTTACGCACGTACCATCTTGCGGAAAACGACTATTTTATATTGAATGTCGAGACCAAAAGTGACGGGAGCAAATTTCCAGAGCTTGTCGTGGACAAACCTTTTGATAGGGAGGTACAGGCTTCCTTTGAGCTGCTGCTCACTGCTGTGGACGGGGGGCAGCCGCAAAAATCAGGCTCGACGCTGCTTCTCATTAAGGTTTTGGACGTAAACGACAACGCACCTATTTTTGAGGAGTCTGTGAAAAAGGTGAGCCTATTCGAGAATGTCGCACTAGGCACTTTAGTGACGCAACTGAACGCCACGGACGCGGATTCAAGTCGCAATGGAGAAATATCATTCATGTTTAGTAAATACACGCCCGAGCGTGTCGTTAAACTCTTCACCGTGGATACGAAGAGCGGGGAGATTCGCGTGAACGGCGAAGTGGATTACGAGAAAGCCACGTCCTATCACATCACGGTGCAGGCCCGAGATGGGGGCTCCCCTGCGATGGAGGGCTCCTGCAACGTCATCATTGACGTTATCGACGTCAACGACAACGTGCCGGAGGTCACGCTGACGTCACTCACCAGTCCCATCCGAGAAGACTCCACCCCCGAGACGGTGATAGCCCTCATCAGTGCTCGGGATCTGGACTCGGGCAAGAACGGGGAGGTCAGTTTAACAATTCCGCAAAGTCTGCCGTTCAAACTCAACTCTGCCTTTGGAATGCACTACAGCCTGACCACAGCCGGGCCCCTCGACCGTGAGTTGCAGTCTGAGTACAAAGTGGTCATCAAAGCCAGCGACGGCGGCTCGCCTCCCATGTCGTCGCAAACCACCTTTGTGGTGAAGCTGTCCGACGTCAACGACAACGCACCCACCTTCTCCCAAAATTCCTACTCAGTGGACATTCCTGAGAATAACGCTCCGAGCGCTCCCATCACCGTTGTCTCGGCAACTGACCCGGACCTGGGGGACAATGCGCGCATCACCTACTCTATCCTTCACAGCATGGTCCAGGGCTCGCCCATCTCCTCCTATGTCTACATCAATCCGGAGAGCGGTCACATCTTCAGCATGCGTTCCCTGGATCACGAGCAGCTTAAGGCCTTCCGCATCGAGGTCCAGGCCCGGGATGCCGGGACGCCGCCCAGGACTACCAACGTCACTGTCCATGTGTTTGTGCTGGACGTGAACGACAACGCACCCGTGATTGTCTACCCGGCGTTTCCTCAAGACAAAGGACTGCAGCTCAGCGTGCCCCCGTCTGCTGGACCTGGCTACCTCATCAACAAACTGGTGGGGGTGGATGCTGATAGCGGGCTCAACGCTTGGTTGCTTTACTCCATTGCCCCCGGGCTGCATGCTGGCATGTTTCGTATCGGGGTGCACTCCGGCGACCTGCGCACAGCCCACAAGTGGGCTGACGAGGAAGAAGGCTCCACTTTTGACATTGTGGTCCTCATCCAAGACAACGGTGAGCCACCAAAGTCCACCTGGGTGAACATTACGGTTACGGTGGCGGAGAAGGCACTTGCAGATGACGCCCCGGTGCGACCTCACCACACCCCGCTGTCCCCTCGCGGCAGGATGTCTGACATCACCTTGTACCTCATTATCTCTCTCGCCTGCGTATCGGCTGTGTCTTTTATCACTTTTGCCGTCCTCATGGTGCGTTGCCTGAGGCACCGCGGGCACGGAATGGCCGACTCCGACTGCTGCTACTGCTGCTACTGCTGCTACGCTAATCATCGGCCTGGGCGCTACCACCAAGGGCCCAGCAAGGATTTACACCTACAGCTCAACACGGACGGGCCCATCCGTTATATGGAGGTCGTGGGAGGCCCCCATGATCCGCACATGCGCACTTATCGGCCCTGCTACTCCACCATATCCAGCAGGAGTGACTTTGTCTTCATGAAAACTCCCACGCTAAGTCACAGCAACACGCTCAACACCACTCTCAGCAGGAAGCAGCTAATGAACTCATCCAGTGAGGTGAGGAGATTCATTTTGGTTGGTGGGTTGGGGTGGGGGGTACTTTGGTCGTCAAAGCATCTCCACAAATTACACCATTCCAAGGCTTATTTGTTTATTGAGTAGTTTGGTTGCCGTAGCAGTGACATTCTTATAGTGGCGCACCACAAAATTGCTTATTTTGATCAACCAATGCTCCGCTATTCACTGAAAAACAAACATATTCATTCTTTTTTTGCTCAAATGTCAAGTATACGTGTAAAATAATCAATTTATCGGCATTGTCAAGCCAAGGGACTATGTTGAAGGGTTGGGAGGAGCTTTTGTAAGGTCATAGCTGTCAGACAGAAAAAGTTATTTGACCCTCACTTTGTTGCATATATAGGAAATTACGTACAAAGCTTTACGAATGTGCGGCACAATCATCCCCGCTGAAAACTAAGACCACCGACAGTGAGCCGAATTAGAACAATCTGCATAATTGCCCAAGTCATTTTTAACCTATTATTGAATCAGTAAAATATGACAATTACTTGGCACTTCTGCTGTTATGCTTCTGATATTGTTCAACCAGTACAGTTTCAAAAAATGCATGATGATTTTTTGAAAGGCAGAAATTTGGGTACAGCGCTTGAATTGAATCATTTTGTATTTTCAAATGAATGTGTCTTAGTTGTTGACCCCACTGGATGGTCAAAGACAAATTGAGAAACCTTGCACGCTTCAATTTGATTAATAGGATGTAACAGAAGATTTAAAAAAGAAAAAACAAACAAACAAACAGGAAAAAGTTCCTGTCATGTTGATTTAATGGCTGATAGAAATACAGCAGCAGAGAAAGAAACAGCTGGGCTCAGGAAAGAAAATACTCAAAGGAACGCAAGAAACCCCCCACTATGGTTCAGAACAGGAAATCACGGGGTCAATTATATGGCCCATGACTTCCTGTTGTCCACTGATGAATATTTGCAGCACTCTGCTCTGACTTCCCCTTTGAAGCGCCAAATGTATGAATTGTTATTCAGAAGCTGTTGATTAACCCAAAGCAGTAATGTAGATAGAGCACAAAACAGGTTGTGCTTTCTCTCTCAATCATGTCTTTTATTTCACAAAGCTTTTTAACATACTTCCTCCATGTTGAATTAGCTTCGCCCCCGAGGTCAGCAGATTGCCATCTGTCACAGTGTTCCACATGATGCATCTTTTCAATGAGGCCAAGAGAACTAGTGAGGAATTGAAGAGAAAGGGCTGGCAGGATTTTCGCACATGGCGGCAAAAGCCTTTTAAGGCTTACACAACGGCGGCCATCATATTGGTGCCTGTGCTTGTGGTTGTGAGACACATAAAGGGCCTCACAATATAGCTTGTAATTTTAGAAATGAGACGTGAGTTCCAGTGAGTCATGCTCGCTCACGACCATATTCATTCTTTTGTAATGCGCTGCTCCGGAACACTTGGTCTAACATGCCCTGAGCGGTGTTTAAAAATAGAGCGTGTGTCCTTCCTTTAGATCCGCTCACCACTGAAAGCATCCATTCCCATTTTGGCAGCTTGAAAGTATTCAATACCAAGGTGTTGCGTTAGCTCTTTCAGGTGTGTTTACACACAGGCTAGTCAGGTTGTGCAAATATAGCAGATTTGTCTGGACATTTTCAAGCATCACTCGCACCGAATTGGCTTATGCAGTTTTGGGAAAATGGCCTCGGGTTTTGTCAGTTACCTGCTCGTCTTTGTTTATTCAAAGCAAACACACATCCGGTTTCCTACTGGATGTGTTCTTCCTATCAGTCGCAATTGAACGGAGATGGGATAGATGGGGAATTCTACATCCTCGTGCTTTCTATTATAACAACAGATAGGTTTGAAATGTGTGTGTGTGTGTGTGTGTGTGTGTATGTGCAGAAAAACAAAAGAAAATGACTTCCTCCTTTTGGTTAGAGCACCAGGTGTAGTCCAGCCAAACAATTTTAAACATCATACAATTTACAAACTCTGCCTCTCAGAGTCAACACACACACAAAAATACACTGGATGGATGCAAGCACATTTTGTCTACTCCAAAATATCTCTGTCTACCAGTTGAATAGCATTTCATATCCACAATTAAATTGTATAAGTACTTTCTATGTCTTATTTCAGCATGGCAGATGTTCGCCAGATGCTTTCATAGGTATGACAACTGAGGCAGGTTGTAATTTGTTTGTTTAGCTCAAATATGCTACAGGTGTTGACTAAAAGTGCCTTCAGAAAGGTGAAATCCACACTCCGGTGGGATGAGATGCACTCCGACATGGCCCTTGGAGTCTATACAACCCACATATTGCACCCTCAATATTTTCAACGCTTTTACCCAAGCAGTGTTTGATAATCTTTATCCCTGACCTTGGCCTTGTTTTTTTGCCGGAGCCACACTGCTGGAATGCTGGGTCGCTTTCTGGATGTGTCGGATGGAACACACTCATTGGAGGCGGACATTTTTAGAATGCAATCATCGGACAGAGTGTAGAGGAGGATTAAGATTTGAGGTCGACCATTCTCTTCTCATTCACAAACGCTGTGGTTTTATTTCGCAATGGATGTTGATTTAGCTTTGTCTCAGTGCAGTTTTTTTGTTATTGGAGTGTGTGGGAGGAAAGAGTGCATTATTATCATAAAAGTAACATTCTTCTGAGCGTCCTCCAGCTTTCTATCATTCCCCTGGGGGTCGAACTACTCCTTTAATAATGCATCACATCATCTTTGCTGCTACTCGCTCCGGGGAAGCTCTCGTATCGAAGAGGCAGCGCGAATGGAGCTCTGCCAGCTTCCAAACACCGCATCAATGCACAAGAAGAGAATCTGGGCAGAAGTAGAAAATACATCATGCATTTTCATGAAAATTTAGTAAGATGTTGTTTGGCAACTGTCTTGAATGCGGAAATGATGACCCATAATCAAATTAATTCTTCGGCTGTGTGACCTTTTGAAGCTGCATTTTTGTGCCACATTCGAGAAATGTTGCACATCATTCATTGCCTCTCTCAACTCTTTTTAATTCTTCACACAATGTTCACATTATTTAATCTGGAAACACGGAAATAGAAGACGAAGTAAATGTTGTTCCTAATCTTTTCCTCATCAAGCAAACATTCAAGGTTTGATTTTCCCATTCAGATTTTACATTTTGTGTCCCGAGTAGTATGTGGTGGTCCAGTTCCTGAATCTATTTACGTTGCTTCTTTTGCATTTTCCGCTTCACCACTGTTGGAACAACTACCGTATGCGTGCAGAGGTTTATTTGGTATTGCTGCAAGACTGCAAACACCCACATGCACATGCTCACGCACGGACAGATGTGTCAGCCACAAGCACCACCTCACATGAAATCCAGCTAGAAACCTCATCAAGTGTGTTGATCTTGGACATGCTGCTCATGTTGTGATTTGTCTTCTCTTTGCAGCAAAAGCCTCCTAACAATGACTGGCGTTTTAACCAGGGAGCAAGACCAGGGCCCAGCGGGTGAGTAAATGTGACCTCTTCCTCACACGCAGAAATGGTGATGATTTTGGGTGAAGAAAAAGGGAGAAAAAAACACATCGGCGCCTATTAGATGATATTATTTGTGTGAGGTGTTTTTTTTCCCTCACACGCTCCACATCGATGGATTCCTGTTTTCTAAAATGGCTGCCGCCTCCTCCTCTCCCCCTCCCCCTCGCGTTCCTCTCCTCTCTGCTTGCTCAGAACTGCAGATGAGCGATGGTGGGCAGAGCAGATGGGGGAGGGGCGATGCAGTTGTTCTCGCCTCCTTCCTTGACATCCGAGAGGGGGTTTGAATCAAAACGACGCCATGGGAGATTTCTGCCTTCTAAAACAAAGCCTTTTTGGGGCAATACGTAATACTTGCTTCCAATCGCAGCTTTGTGCACGTTATTTTGCTCCATGTTGTGATGGGATAACATTTCATCATGATTAGCGCACAACAGGATGCTGTGTTTGTCCTTTAATCAATATTGCTGAGGATACATCAGGTAAACCAAAAAAAGGTTTGCTTCCCATGCATGATGTGTAAATAGGCGCTGATAACCTTCTAAACGGGAGCTAGATCAACATTTCTGCCTTTTTTGAAATTGCGATTAATGTGAGTGAATTTGAGCAGACCTACGCCTGGGCTGAGCAGCCCCTTTGGATTGGATTGGATTGGATTGGATATGCCTTTATTAGTATCACAGTGGACTGTAGTTTGAAGAAGGAAAGTCCCCCTTCATAGATCTCCACTTTTTGTAGGAATAATTAACTCATTCACTACAGTTCACAAATGCATTTGGGAATTGAAAATATGACGTGGAGCACTATGCCAGAAAAATTTCAGGTTTTTTTTTCCATGCTTGGGCGCCGATAAAGCATTGGCCATGGTCTCTGGAAATGTTTTTTTCTTTTTCACAAGGGGCAAAATTCCCCTTTTTTCCATGCTAGCGCTTTGTTCCAGCGTCAGCTGTTGTTAAAGCGATAAACCAAAATGTATGAATTGCATTGTATTTTGGTCAGTTGCCCTCATTTCAAGCTCATATAACTCCATATAACTTGGGAATTAACTCTTTTTTTCTGATGAAAGAAAAGAGTGTAAGGTTTCTTACGCTGCATTGAATGTGTACATAGTCCTCAAATTCAATATTCTGTGGGTCCTGCAATTTGAGTAACAATGACAAAAACCCTGCCAGTGGACACATTTTTGCACATCGTCTGGCAGTGAATGACTTAATATTTAGATGAGGTTTGCTGATATGTTTTCTTGACATATGAAGGCAGTAGAACCATTTCTGCCAGGTCATGACAATTATGAATAATCCTTTGAAAGAAAGCCATATTCGTAAACAGTAAATGGCTGCTGTTGACTTAATCGTCACAACACACATGCACTAGCCGATAAAATAACCTCCCCCCTTTGTGGAGGCCCAAAAATGTTGAATTTGGAAACACCGTATGAGAAGTATTGGTTCACCAATGGGTTTCTTGTTGGACTACAAAGTACAACCAAAGGCCTTCGTGACCGTGTGAGTCAAAATTGCTGCTTTTAATTTGGCTGGCTTTGGGTTGTGCAAGTGTACATTTGCAAAGTAAACATGCCTGTCAGATTGTATAACATGTTGTGTTTTTAGTCCCCACATGCCATACGGTACACATATACGATGGACGCCGAAAAGTGGGACAAGGTACTCATTTAGAGCCAGAAAGTTTGGCCACTCTCTGCCCTTTGTAGCTGAACAGCGTTTGCGAAACTGAATTGGTCCTGATTGGTTTATAAGGGCGGAGAGTTTCCTGTGATTAGTGTGCGTGTGCGTGTGTGTGCGTGTGTGTGCGTGTGTGTGTGTATGTGTAGCTGTATCTAACTCATAGAGCTTGTGTTAGTCTCCCTAAAAGTTTGATGGGGTTTGTTGAGCCGTGTGCATTTAGGCCACAATGCTTGCTGTGGCGTTGGAGGGACTGTGGCACTTTTTTGCGTGCAGTGTCGTGCCATATTTATATGTGTGTGTGTGCAAAACCAAACAAAACGGAGCTTGTGTAATTTCCTTGGGCTTTACTGTGTTGCTTTCATATTTTGTGTGTGCATAGCGGCCCAACGGTACCACATGTGGCTTTTCGTGTAATTTATCAAGTGGACGACGGGGAAGACGACATGTTGTTCTCTTGAGGTCAACATAGACGCTAACGCTGCCCGTTAGCGGCTTGTGGTTATCTGCAGACTGAGGCTCAATGGGCCTACAATGTCCCCGGCGAGGCAATAAAACAGCTAGAGGATATAAGCGCTGGCCTGCTCAGGCTGAGTGTCCTCCCTCTGGACCGCAAGCGCCCCCATCTTGCCCAAAGGAAGTGATAATACTGACCACAGGAAGAGATCAACAGCCACAGGATGTGATAAGTGCGATGCTTGTTTAGCCTAAATGAAGTAAGCAAGCGCTCACTTTTTATCTTTCGTGATGAGAGGGAGATGGCGGCTTCAAGCCAGAGTTTTTCTCGCATCAACTGGAAGAATAAAAGCACTGTCTAGTTTTGGAAAGCAGGTGTCGGGCACGTAAACCTGTTTTTTTGCTCCCCCCCCCCCCCCCCCCCCAGTTAATCTTCTTTCCATTTAATTCTTCTGAAGCGAAGCGCAGGGGTGTTCATGGCGATCTTGTTGTTCATCACTCGTCTAACACTGATTACAAATCAACGTGACCCAGTTGTTAGCGGCGCAGCTTGCGTTCGCAGCACTAGTGTGACGATGTGAGGGGAGGTTGGGGGCAAAAAATAGATGGTCGGTTTGCTTTGTTGCCGACACACGCAAATGGCACACTGAATAAGCAAGTCGTTTGCTCATATGGAAATAATCAGTTTGCATCAACCCACGTTGGCGCCAGCCTCCGCATTAAATATTTAACTCGTATTTGCTCAATGGAAGGACGGAAAGCACATATTGTACGACTTGGTCCGAAGGTTCAAGCACGCTTGCCACGCTTGACGCATCAGCACGTCACTCTGTCAGCTGCTTTGCCACCCACACACAAAATTAGAACGTCAAGCCTGACCCGCTGACTATTTACTGTCGGACTTACCTTCGTCTTCTCCCCCCCTCCCACATGGGTAGAGCTGCCGGAGGACCCGAGGTTGCCATGGGAACAGGACCCTGGCCCCAACCCCCAACAGAAGCTGAGCAGCTTCAAGCTCTGATGGCTGCGGCGAATGGTAAGAAGAAAATAGCATGAGTTGAAGAATGTGTCACTTACTTGATTTATTGATTTATTCATTTGCTATGTGTTGTGTGAGCCAAACTTTTGATCGAAAGAGCTTCTGATATGTCGCCACGCATGTGCATTTAAAAGAAAACAATTTCAGTCTTTTCATCGCACTAACAGTCAAGCAAACACATTCAAAAAGAAAACACTTGCAAATATTATTTTGTTGTTAGTGTATTTTGCGGTAAATAAGGTATAGTAGAGTATAAGGCAAGCCTTCAATTAATGAAAAAGATTTTCCAAATATAATATATAAATACAGTGATACATTGGCTTACAAACTTAATTGGTTCCTAGAAAGTGTGTGTAAGGCGAAAAGTTCGTCTGCCAAACATTTACTTCCCATAAGAAACCATTAAAAATGAGAAATATCCGTTCCCGACTCCCCGTAAAACACAATTTTCTACTAAATAAGCCTTCAAACTACACAAAATATACCTTATTTTCTGTATAATAAATGTGCTATTGTGTTGTAATTAAAGAAATGAACTGTACTGTATAATAAAGTCATTTTATTTACCTTTGTGATCGTTGATGTAGTTGCCTCTAGATGATATCAGAGTGAAGTTGCCATGCTTTCTCGACGAAAATGCCCTCACTGCTCGCTGCTTTTCGTGAATCCGAATCAACAGAAGTTTTTGAACCTCTTCTATTGCCTGAGACCGTTGCTCAGACAACACAGTAATTCCCTTAGCCACACGTAGCAATGGTCAACTTAGCATACTGGTACAGGGATGCTAAGTCACACAAACGTACACCTCGTTCGTGTTTTTCTTGATGATCTCCTTCTTCCGCTCGACCGTCATTTTCTTTTGTGTGGCCCCTTCGGCTTAACACTAGCCTGGGGTCTTTTTCGGTCCCATAATAGGAAAAGTACTCCACTCGATAACATAACACGTCTGCGCTTAAAGAAAGTGGGTTTGGAAAAGTAGTCCGCCAGCCACCGTGGGGCTGTTCGACCGTGTGGTTTGGTCTTCATCCGCCGAAAACTAAGCCGCCAGCCACCGTGGCGCTGTGTGGTTTGGTTTGTCCGCCGCAAACTACTAGTTCATATGCCAAGATTATATTCCTGCAAATTTAATATTCGTAAGGTGAAAAGTTCGTGAGCTAAAGCGTTCATAAACCGAGGTATCACTGTATATAAAAGTTTTCCAAATCTAAGGCACACCACATTATAAAGCGCTACAGTAGAGGCTGGTTGCGGAGGGAATGGAGTCGGTGGCTGCTGAAAGTAGTTGCGAGACCTGTTGTGGCTCAATATGACTTCACATATAAGGTGCAGGGTCATCTTTTGAAAAAAGTGAAAGCTTTTGGGTGTGCCTTATACACAGGAAAATATGGTAATTCCATTTCAGCTTAATCACGGTAAATAGGGAGCATTAAATCAATGTAGAGTGGACTCCCAGTTTCTTATCTTCTCGCTGCATTGCCCATTTACAGATGTTCCCCATATTTTTAAAAATAATACTTTTTCATAATTAAAGGTAAAATGTTTTTGGGAGATTATAAGAGCAAATTCCTCCTTGTGAAAATTGTTTTCGATTGGAGGATTTTTTTTAAAGCCAAAATGTCAATAACATGCCACTGTCCTTTTGCTTCACCTCCCGTGCTCTCTCTCCCTTGCACTGCACCAGTGATTCACTTGGAAAAGACACGTGGTGTGGTCTGTGAAAGAGATTCTTTAATTCAAAAAAATTAATAAATAAAACGGAAAAACAGAGTCATCAGCCAATTGTCCTCGCCATTTTCATCTCAAGTGGCATGGAAAAAAGGGACAAAAATCCTTCTTTGTGCTCATCCGTACCCACGTCAGCATAAAATTGAGTGACCCATGATGAAGGTGAATTACCTACAAGATACAATGAAAGTCATCTCTAACGTCGCTAAAAGGAAGGAAGAGGGATTTTGATGGCAAGACTCAGATGAAGTGGTATTTTCCCTGCATGTTTACGTAAAGGAGCAATGGAATCGGATGAGGACGGGGGGAGGGAGGTAGCGTTTGTGGCGCTGCATTGCAGGGGCTGAGGAAGAATTCTCAACTGAGCAGTGTTGCACACATAGCAGAGGACAAAGCCAAAGACATCAGACTCCTTCAATGCTAAAATCGATGCCATCTCCCGTTTCTTCACAAAATACCAATCGGACATTCATATTATTTTGTCGTCATTTTTGCAAGATTATAAGATCGTTCCTAATGCAAAAAGCAAAAAAAAAGTATTAGGTTTTGCCTGCTTTTCAAGTCCGTTTTTCTCATCGTTTCGCCACCTTTCCCACTCCTTCACTCCCACACCCTCCTGCTCTTTCACCCCACAGTGAACGAGGCGACCGGCACACTTGGACCAGGCACCATGGGTCTCACCACCCGCTACAGCCCCCAATTCACCCTGCAGCACGTGCCCGACTACCGGCAGAACGTCTACATCCCCGGCAGCACGGCCACCCTCACCTCCAACCCTCAGCAGCAGCAGCAACAGGCCATGGCCCAGCAGGCCAGCCAGCAGGCGCTGCCGCCACCCCAGCCGGGCCAGCCCGAGCCGCCGAAAGCCGCCCAGACCCCCGCCTCCAAGAAGAAGTCCACCAAGAAGGAGAAGAAGTAGAAACGGAAGCGGAGGAATGCTCAATCGGGTCTGACGAGAGCTGAAACCCCTCATACCCCACCACCAGGTAGCGCACGACGGACGGTTCTGATGGTTCTTTGGATGTTCCCTGAAGGAGTCTGATCATGCCGAATGTTTCTGCTAGTCATCGGTCGATATTTGCTGATTGGGTATGGGGGGTTATTGTGATTTTCTTTTTTCTTCTTTTTTCTTTTGGCTAAGACAAGAAACCTCCCCGGGTTGACAAAGCTTAAAAGCAAGTGATGTATTCTGAGAAATGTTTTGTCTTTCACGTTGGATTTATTCTGCTCTTTCCCTCAAGTGGGAAGTCAGCTGTTTTGAGTATGCTAGTCGCCATGGTATTTCGATGTAGGCCCGCCATCCTTTACAGGATCTTCAAGCTTACCTTTTTGCGGAGGCTCTTATTTTAGTGCTATTACAAACTCGTCTGCATGCTCTTTAAAGGTTCAAACCACATTGTTCTAGTTTAGAATTGCAAACTATGCATTGCAAAAGCAAAAGAGGTGGATGCCACACCCCCTCCCCCACCCTCTGCCAAGTCGCTGGTAAACGGAATACACATGTAGCATTCACCTGGCAAAAAAAATACAACTTTTGTAATCATAGTTTGAAGAAGTAAGACCTCCTGCAAAGCATGTTTCCACAGCGAGAGCCAACAGGTGTTGCGCGGTTGCCCCCAAACCAGACCCTCACCCCCCCACCTTGAGAGCCAACCTGAAGTATTGCACTGACCTCGGGTAGAAATCACATTCTGATCAAGTGTTTAGCCTCACTGTCCACATTATTTTGTTTGCTGCAATGGCATCAAGCGATTGTACGCGTCAGATATAAAGTCCGGCTGGTGAGCGGAAGGGATTGGCGCTTCCGTCGACCGCCACCAAATAGTTGTCCCATTGGCCCGACAGTGTGTGCGACCACATCCCCAACCATTGAATGTACAGAGGAATCACTGTTGCCCCGCCCACCACTAGCTCAAATGCACTGACCTCAGCTGGGGTCAAAGGTTCGGCGAGGCGATATACCACTCATCATACTTGCGCTACTCTAATATCAAAAATCCGTCCCCAACGGCCATTTGCTCACTTGTAAATAAACACAAGTCCTGTTGATGGTATGAGCCAGGTGTTTGTGTTGTAGGGAACGTCGTTGTCCAACCTTTTCCAATATCAAAGACCTCCACAAAACGTGGCTCACTACTGGAATGTGTTGCATTTTGTTTTCCAAGAAAATGAAGAAAACAACTGATTTAAAAAAACAATGCTAAATGAAAATCTGCGATGTTTTTCAACAGTTTGTGTTGCAATGTAGTAACGAAGCACCATGCCAACTAACCCATCGGTGTAAATAAAACAAATGAAAGCTAACTTTAGATAAGTGACACACGTAGACTAGCTAACCTGTGATATGTGTTGCGCATATTTTTGTGTTCATTTTCTCCTCTATATTTTATCTCCCTGTAAAGAAACGGCAAAAAATATGAATATGATTCAATCCTTCTGTAACCTCTCAGTGTTCTTTTTGCGGTGATTTGATCTTGTGCATTCTCTTTCTGTCCATATGAAGAAATGACTACAGTATAAATATTATATATGTGTACGTCCGTCCGCTGCTGAATTAATGCTACTCTATCATGCTGTATTATCTTTCTTATCAAATGCTTCGACCTCTTACTCTTTCCACGCTTTCTCCCTCTCATTTTTATGCTAATATTTATATTACTGTTTTATTTTCTCTTGAACACTGACATTTCAAATAAAACGATTCCGAAAACAGCTGTCGATGTCTTTGTCTTGTTTTCCCATCCATCCATTTTCTAACCCGCTTACAAGGTTTGCAGGTGTACTGGGACCACGCCTTGCTTGGACTGTGGACGGGGTACTCGCTGAACTAGTTGCTAGACAATCTCAGGGTACATATAGAAAACCATTCACACTCGGAATCAACTGGGAGACTTTGTTCCATTAACCTGCAATGCTTATTTTCGGAATGTGGAAGAACGCGGTGCACGGAGACAACGCACCCGAGCACGGGGAGAACCTGAAAACTCCACACAGGAAGGCCGCAGCCCGGAATCGGACGAAGGACCTCAGCACTGTGAAGCTGACGTGCTAATCAGTCACCCACCGCCCACGATGCCGCCGCTCTCCATAACAATACATCACAACAGTGCCGTCCATCCTAACCATGATTGAGCAAAAACACATGACTTGACATTCGGATAACGTATTTTTCAGTGTATAAGGCACACTGGAGTATAAGGTGCATGCCCAATGAATGATGTATTTTTTAACTTGTTCCATATATAAGGCGCACCAGAGTATAAAACGCACCTTCAATAAATGAAAAAAGCTTTCCAAATACAATATATAAATTTACAAAAAAAATCCAAATATATAACGTACACCTCATTATAAGGTGCTGCAGGAGAGGCTTGGGTTACGCACTACTTCTACAAGGGGAAATGGAGTCGGTGGCTGCTGACAGTAGTTGCGAGAGTAGTTGTGGCTCAATATTACTTCACGTATAAGGCACACATACCATTGTTCTCTTATTGAACATGTTGGACAAACTGTCTGATGAGGATGAATTCAAAACATGAATGTGACTTTCTTATGCAAAAACATCTATAAATCGCCTGCCGAGATGTCGCCGTGTAGGAACAAGTGAGCGGTTCGGTGACTCTCATGTTGCAAACGGAAAAGATGTGGATTGAAGGTGACGTCCTGATGCAGCTTTTTAAATATGTGATTAAACCCTTGATGGTGAATCAGACTTCAAAAATATCTCAGAGGCTTGCACCAGTGACACCTCACTACATTGACTAAACATTCCTCGGCCTTGACTTCCATTGTTGCTATCGTAGGAAAATGGTGCTGTCTGACTGTCAACTTCTTGATTCGTTACAGAGCACCTATTCATCTATCATGAACAAACCAAATAATCAGTCGCTAGCATTGAACAAGTGAGCATGTGTGAAACAGAAATTAATTGATGATGAGGCTCCAAAGCAATGCTGAGCTTTCTTCCTTGAAGAAAAAAAGACAATTCGCAACATAGGACCATCAGACATTGTCTTTAGCAAGTAGACAAAATGGCTGACTGCCCTCTCCCCGTTCTTCTCATATTGTGTTCTGTGGTTGCTACGGTAACTGTCAGCCCCAATGAGCACGCTATTCTCCCCTCCTTGCGTTAAATCTGTGCAGCGGCTATGTTTGTGTGGTCTTGCTGAGCTGCAGGAAGACAAACACATTCAACCATTAGTCAGAGCCCAAATTCAGGAAACACACACACGTACACGCACACGTACACGCACACACATTGATGAGTCAGACATCTAGTACAGCACTTTGGCCAAGTTTGATTCCTTGGCGGGATATCAACCTTCTTACACTATGTAGATTCCCATTTCGGAATTAGAAAGGAAGATTATTCTCATTTTATCGAATGGTATGTCGTTCTATTAAACTGCCACGTTGGAACTGACAAGAGAACTCTCCTTTTCGGTAACATTTTTTATTGTCAGTCAAGTCCCCAAAAATATGTTAGTTGTCATTGACACAACATAGAAAAAAAAAGAAAATAGTCAATTTTAATGTAGGATATCACTATGTTTGCGGTTTCTTTAAAAATATATTTTTCTTTTTGCATAATTGTGTAACAAGAAGTTAAGTAAAAGCAGATGACCAGTGTGATAGGCGAATGTGTGAAATGAGGCTGGTCGCCGGGTTTATCCTGCAAATTTCAGGTTTTGCATAACCACTGGAAAATATCAACCACGAAAGAGGACTATAACTCTCTTGCCCTCACAATAAATGCATTCAGAACAGAGAAACACTATCTGCCATACGTAGAAAATCACAATGATATTTTATTTCCAAATATAGTTTGCTATGTAAACAACAAATTAGCATTGCCGCAAATATGTGAGACATGATTGATGAAATGTTAAGAAAGTGAGGGGTTGGGAGCATTGTGCCTTGAAAGGATCTTTATTGTGGGTGCTTTAATGTATAGTTTCAAAGTCAGTTTATCAATTGATGACTCACAGAGACCGCTTGTCTCTGTGTTGCTGAATGTGGCAACACAGAAGAGAGAAGTGCTTGTTCCCTGGTGGCCCCCTCGCACCCCCCTCCTGCCTCACCTCATTAAGCACATTCCCACTCATTAGACACAGTAACACGGATAGAAATGCACATTAGAAATAAATCCTGTGATGTATAGCACAATTATCCACTGTCAATGATGACCTTATAACATTTGTCAGACAACAAAGACACAATAGAAAAGAACAAAAATGTGGATTTTTATTTATTTATTTTTACTTGGAAAAGCGGTCAGCACATGTGCGCCTGAGTCAAAGCACAAAACTAATGGAGATTTTTTTCCCCCTATTATTATTTGGAAAAAGTGGTTAGCACATCTGCACTGCAGTCCAAAGTTTATGAGTTCAAATGTCAGGTCAGGCCATCCCAGGTGGAGTTTGTGTTACTCCAAGTACCCCCACATTTCCAAAACATCCATGTGTTGGTCATGGGCGATTCAAAAAGTGTTTTAGGTGAGGAAAGAAGATTACGTTTAAGGACATATTTTCACCCATGAATATAAGCAAAGGACTTTGAGTATAAAACTTAAAGTATCTAAAATACAACAATAAGCAGAGTGCCATGCGGAAAGAAATGGCGTCTGAATTGTTCTCCACCGACAGGAAAAAAAGCAACACCTCATTACCCGCCACAGAAGTTTACATCTGTTCCTCATTAGGAAAAAGCAGGATGTGATGTCATCTCCGTCTGCAGTGGGACAGGAAGTTGGTGCTTCTTCGCCTTCACCACCTCCTCCCCCGTGAATCCGGTTGAAAAGGAATAACCCACCCCACCGAACTTCCTCCTCTCTTCCTTCCTTTGAACCCTCATCCCCCACCTCCACAGACCCCCAACTCGCCCTATTCACCCTGCTTTGCCACAGCTGTCATAGCAGCCTCACACATGTTGTGGACACTGTGCTACTCTGTGCTTGAAGGAATAACTCTGGGATGATGTGCACATTGTTTCCAGCGCCACCGGTGAGTGACACACGTTGGGAAAATTTCATGTGAAGCTTTTAGAGGGGGTAAATTGGTCTCCTGGAACTCAGAAAACGAGAGCCGCACTTTGGATGGATGAGCCTTATAAAAATGTAGCAATCTTCTCCTGTTTTGCTCATCTATCTCCTAAAATACACTTTTGAAAACCTTGCACAACCTCTGGTACTACTATAAAGACCGAGTTATCACTTTATAAGGCACACCTGCATAAGCACATCCCTTTTATCCTCAATAGAGCCAGGCTTTTTTAAATGATTGGTCCTCAGTTTTTAGTGAATTGACAGATGAGACCCTATGTAGAAATGTACAGGATTTAAGAACTATGTTTATTTTTCAATAAACTCAGAGCATTCCACATGATACATCGTCATACACTTCTTCATCCTCATCATCATACTTTCATTACAAGGGTCAATTTTAACTCATTCACTGCCATCCTCGAATATTTTTGGAAATTAAAAATAGGATGTGGCGTGCCATTCCCGATTTTTTTTTTCAGGTTTTGGTTTTTCTTGCGGGGGGGGAGGGGGGGGTGCCGCTAAAGCACTGGTAAGACCTCTGGCAATATTTTTCCCTTCCACAAGGGGGCAGTATTTGCATTTTGTACAGCCAGCCCTATTCCAAGCTCAGACAACTCCAGACCCATAGAATTTAGGAATTAACTCTTTTTTTCCGATGAGACACGAAAGTATAAGGTTTCTAACGCTGCAATGAATGTTCATGTAGTCCTAAAACTCAATACGGTGGGACCTTGGCTTACGAACTTAATTGGTTCTCAGACACAGTGTGTACAGCGAAAAGTGTGTATCCCAAAAATTAATTTCCCATAGGAAACCATTAAAATGAGAATAATGTGTTTCCAAGTCCCCATAAAACATAATTTTCTACTTTCTAATTTTCTAAGCCTTAAAACTACACAAAATATACCTTATTTTATGTATAATAATGTGTTATGGTATTATAATTAAAGAAATACACTGTACTGTATAATAAAGTTTTTTATTTACCTTTGTGAGGGTTGTTGATGGCTTGATGGAATGGAGTGGCTGGTTGCATCAGCATTAAACACTTGATGAGAAACGTAACCTTCTTTCACCATCTTGAGGAATGATCCCTTGTAGGTGCTTTCTCTGTGATAATTGTATCCAGTTCCTCATCAATTGTGTTCTGTTTAGCTGGGTTGATAGCTTTTGGCATCAAGTGTACAGATGACTTGTGGGTTATTTGTGGAGCCTGAACAAAAGTGTGAGAATAGTGAGAAAATGGATAGAAAACAGTTAAAATATCCTGTATATTTTAACTGTTTTCTATCCATCCATCCATTCCATGTGTTTTTTTGTTTCAAACTGGCATCTCCCTTTCGTGTGTGTGTTTTCTCACTCTCTCCGTCTGCCTGTCTCTTTAATGTTTAACCCCCCCCCCCCCCACTGCTTTGTTCTTGACCAATCGTGGCTTTAACCGGAGACGCCATTTTGCTTTTTGGAGAACGGCCTCACTCTCTCTCTGTTTGTAACCCAATCCCCCACTGCTGCATTCTTGACCAATCACGTGGCTTTAACCGAAGACTGGGGGCGGACAAACACAGGTGCCCACCAGTTTCTTGTTAGGAGAACGGTCTCGTTCTCAAACGACACATCACTCATTGCGGCAGCTCCGTATGTATCCCGAAAAATAGTTCGTCTGCCAAGGTAAAATTTTCATAATTGTAACGTTCGTAAGCCGAAAAGTTTGTAAGCCAAGAGGTTCGTAAACTGAGGGCTCACTGTCCTGCAAATTGAGTGAAAATGGTGAAAAACCCCTGGCACCGGAGTGGACACATTTTTCCACGTCTGGCAGTGAATGAGTTAAAAGACAAAATACATTGTTTTCAAATGATTCATATTAACCACAGCAAAGTACAACCAGTACACACTTTGTTCAATTGATTTCTGAAAGTGTAGCATGGCATGACGAAAATTTGACAACCTCCTGAGGTCCTCAGTATGGTCAGGACAAAATTTTGCATCTTTCTCACCCACTGTTCTAATATGTCTTCTCTTGAGCTCGAAGAAAAGGAGGAACCAATTAAATTGGAGCACTGAAGTACTGGAGCCTGAATGTTGCTATGGCTAAAAGTAGCCTGATTCAAAACCACACAGTTATGTGCTGCCTGCAGATTGGACTGAATCACGGCAAAGAGCACAATGCTCCCTTTCTAAGCTCTTTCCTCCTTTCACGTAAAAGGCCCATTTCTACTGCTTCATCTCCTTTGCCAAGAGTCCTTGCGTTGGTTTTCTCAGCTGGGTCGATGTAACAGAGAAGGGCAGTGAAGTTGAGAGAGACAGAAAAGATGGGGGAGGGTGGAGACATGCAAAAAGCAAGGGAGAAAGGCAGGGAAGGCTCAAATTAGGCTCAGAGAGAAGACTGTCAATGCTTTGTTGTGAGTGCTTTACAATGCAACATGTGATGACACACGCCAGGTGTACATAAAATTTCGTAATCTACTGGCATGTGAACAAAATAAATACACCTATTATACTTTGCTCTCCTGTCATTCCAGGTCATTGGTCCCCAACAACTCTGCCTTAGGACAGCAAAGGTCCGCAGCCACAGCAAGACTCAGCTAAAAATATTGTATTGAACATTAGGGGTTCATGAAGAGTTGTGATTATAAAAATAAATAAACGATGTGTTGTGTGTTTGTGTATTAAAACCTTGATTCTTTTTCTAAATGATTGTTTCATGTCACGCTTGAAGGCCCATCTTAGGGTATCAGGCGTCCATCTAGGGCAAGGTTTTTGGCAACCTCTAACCCCAACCTCCCCACACGTAAATAACACCAATCTGTCTTTTTCAATCCTGAAACTGTATGAACACACGCACACACTCGCACACAACCCCTGCAGCCATCACGCCCCGAGAGTACAGTGCTCAGGATCTCATCAGCCACTCTTTCCTGCCGCGGTCGTCATGGAAACACAAGCCCCCAGCCCCAATGCGAGCCTTGAAAATGTGCCTGTGTGCCAAGCAGACAGTGCCACAGAAGCGTGTAGAACTCTGCGCCACGGCGACAGGTGTTGACGGCGGAAATGGTGCAGCTGCTGCATGGACATCAGATTTCAGACTAATTGGCATGCATAAGCTTCCTTCTTCTCCCTGTGGATCAAAGGCATATTGTGTCGACAAAAAATATTGGCAAGTAAAGTTATAGGAAGGGGAGGAGGGAGTCAGGTTCATCTTAGAGTTAGGATTGGGGAACAATTGGGCTATTGGTAATGGTTATGTCATATAACCATAACCATAAGGGTTTGTCTACTGGTTCGGTTTTGTTAGAGGCACTTTTGGAGCCCGGGTTTTAAGAAAGAGCCATTTTTTATGCTCAGGGTAAATGGTGCTATCAAGGAATCAGAATCATCAGGAAAAGAAAAAAAAAATACATCGCTTTTGGCCAAGTACACATGGGGAATTTGTCTCCTTTACGGAAGTACAGTGTTTGAAATAACGTCTGCCCGGAAGCCCGGGGCGTCCAACTTTTACGTTGGGCGTACAACGTTCAAAACGTTTCGGCCTGGGTGGCCAACAACTTCTTCAAATGTTTGTTTCATTCAATAAAGCAAAAGCTACAAGCAAACCGCTACAAGCCACATGGACCACAAATTTGCATACTCGGCAACCGCAAATTGCCGGCAGCCAATCAGAAGCCTGTTTCGTGCTTCGGACTATACCGTGACTGAAAAGTGTACTTGACAGTTTTGAAAGCTGCTTAGAAAGTCCACGTGGCTTTGAGCAGACAATGCAACGCAAACATTGCATAATGCACCATGACTACAAACAACAACTGGAGCAGAATCTTCAGCAAGGGATATTTACCTTTTACCTTTTAATTAAGCAAGGGAGCATCCTTAATTAAAAAAATCATTTATATTTCACAACAACGTTTTTTTTTTGCGATTAGTAATCTGATTGTGTTTCAAGTTGTGAAAAAAGAGGCAGGCAACTTCATGGCCAGGCAGGCAACTTTTCAGAGTTGTCTGCCCGGGTGGCCGCTAACTTTTTGCCATGAGTTTCAGACACTGGCCTCCAT
This sequence comes from Hippocampus bargibanti, assembly GCF_051943395.1. Taxonomy (NCBI): domain Eukaryota; kingdom Metazoa; phylum Chordata; class Actinopteri; order Syngnathiformes; family Syngnathidae; genus Hippocampus; species Hippocampus bargibanti. The sequence goes on from NC_142735.1 coordinate 8,866,919, forward strand.
CGTAAAATTTTTGCCAAAACAAATATGCGAAGAAGAATCTCCTTGGACGATGATCTTTGCAAATGGCATTGGGATCAGTAGTGAGACCAGGGAACAGGTGGGGGAGAAACTAGAGAGGTGGAGGTATGCCCTGGAAAGGAGAGGAATGAAGATCAGTCGCAGAAAGACGGCATATATGTTGTGTGAATGAGAAGGACCCAAGTACAAGAGTGATGCTACAGGGAGAAGAGATAAAGAATGTGGAGGATCTTAAGTACTTGGGGTCAACTGTCCAGAGCAATGGAGAGTGTGGAAAAGAGGTGAACAAGTGTGTCCAGGCAGGCTGAACCAGCTGGAGAAAAATGTCAGGTGTGATGTGTGATGGAAGGGTTTCAGCTAGGATGAAAGGAAAGGTGTATAAAATGGTTGTGAAACCTGCCATGATGTTTGGACTGGAGACAGTGCCACTGAAGAAAAGACAGGAGCAGAGCTGGAGGTAGCAGAGGTGAAGATGTTGAGGTTTTCTTCGGGAGTGACCAGGTTGGATAGGATCAGGAATGAAAATATCAGAGGGACAACTCATATTAGAGGCTTTGGAGAGAATGTCAGAGATGGTTTGGACATGTCCAGAGGAGAAAGAGTGACTACATCGGAACAAGGATGCTGAGCCTTGAACTGCCAGGCAGGAGAGAGGAAGACCAAGGAGGAGGTTTATGGATGTTGTCAAAGAAGACATGACGGTCGCTGGTGTGAGAGAAGAGGATGCACAAAACCGGGTTAGATGGAGGACACTGATTCGCTGTGGTGACCCCTGACGGGAAAAGCTGAAAGGAAAAGAAGAAGACGATAGGCTACACTGGTATTGACATAAGAAGTAACTACAAAAAGTCATTGAGTGTGCCTATTTTTTATTATTATTATTATTATTATTATTATTATTATATCTGGGGTTATTAAACCACCCAAAATGATGAGGGTTTACTCTGGATGCTTTACCTGGATGGAGTTTGTTTACTTGCTCAGCAAGCATTTGTAGTGCTTGTATCTACCCCGGTCAAGGCTGACGCTTCGTACTGATGTCACAACGTTTATTGTGAAACACTTGAACACCGTGAAAACTATAAAGAACATTGAAAAACAACATTACAATAAGTTCGACAAAACATTCAGTCAATAAGGAAATTAATAACGTACCGTGTGCACCTTATTAACCGAAAGTAGATAAACGACGTAGACTTGAAACTTTCGTTGCTCTGCTTGTCTCTCTCTCTCGAGACTTTCGTTACTCTGCTTGTCTCCTTCTCGAGACTTTCGTTACTCTGCTTGAGTCTCTCTCTTGAGACTCGTTCTCTATCTAGCGGTCGCTCTCCTTGTGTCTCTCTCTCGAGACTTTCGTTCCTCCTGTCTCGCCGTACTCACTTTTATCTACAACACCTGACACGGAAGCGGAAGTGACAATGACAAACATTATAAATAAAGTATCAAAGACGATTTTTTTTAGAAAAACACACATAACGTTTCACATATAGACATTAAACACTTTTACAGAACAACAAGTATACATAAACCATATTTTTGTTGTCGTGGCAACCAATAACCAGATACCCGCCAGTTACACTCCCACCAAATTACTGTTTAAATAACATTCCTAAACAAAATGACTTGTGCATTTCAAATAATCAACAGTAATTTCACCATAGTGATGTATGGATCTTTAAACGATGGAAGGCTTAAGGTGCCCTCCCTTTCTTCCTAACTTTGATTTTCTTATCTAAACGGTTAGCAAGAAAAACGTGGAATCGTTTTGCTTCATTGTTAATGTTTCCTAGAACCACTCGAGAGTTAGGCCAGAAGTATTCGTCATCTATTTTGACTCCTAACTCCTCCCTTAACATTTTGCTCACGGTTGCTGGGGACACTGCAGAACTTAGCTCTAGTGTTGGTATGGTGAGTATTTTTGTTGGAGACACTTTACCTGATGTAACTACACTGACCATACCCTTGGCTGCAAGCGTCAGAAAAGTGGTGAAGCTCAACTCTCTGTACCTTGCCAAACCCGTTTGGTATAAAACGTGTTGCAATCTCAATTTGATCAAGGTTCTTTAAATCCTCTCTGCACAACTCCCACCTTGACTTCAAGTCCAAAGGTAGTGGATCATCCCATCTTGTACCTCTCTGACACATTTCTTGTTGTTTCTTATTTCCTTCAAGGATGAATGGGGCTAGGAATCCGAGAGGGTCGTATAAAAAGGTTACAATGGAGAAAATCCATCTTCGTGTTGTGGGTCTTTTATCTAGTGACACCGTGAAGGGGAAACTGTCACTTTCAACCTTCCATCTAATCCCAAGCGCTCTTTGCACTGGTAAATCGTTAGGCCCAAAATCGCCATTATTCACGTTCACAGCACATTCTGCTACCTTGATTGAATCTAGCACTTCTCTGTTATGGGAAAGGAATTTGTGGAGGTGCAGGTTTCCTCCTCCATTAGGCAGGTCAGGTGCTGTCACTCGATGGTCATTTCTGTCCTTGTGATCTCTGTTCAACTTCCTAATAAGTTGGTTGGGTCTTGCTAAAGCAGGCACCTTATTAACCGGGAGGTGAGGTCGCGCTTAGGAAGGCAGTGGCATTTCGAGGTGGTCGTACTCGTTTCTTTGGAGGCCTCCTTTTAATATTTGCAGTTCCTTCATTTCTTCTTCCTCAAACACACCTAACTTTGCCTTCACTACTTTGTCAAACTTGTGTAACTTCGCTTTCATTACTTCTTCCTCATAAACACGTAACTTTGCCGTCATCACTTTGATGTCTCTTAGATTTTCAAGTTTTTTCAACTGCTGACGTTGAGCTTCTATAGCCTCTTCCATATCAATCTCAGCTTCCTTTGCAGCCAGTAGAGCCGCCATTTCTGCCCTCTTAACTGAAATGCGAGACATTTTAATATTTCAGAATCCCAAGTTACTTTATGGATTTCTATAAAAAAAATAATTTCAGTTGCAGCCTAATCAAATCAATAACGTTCAATACTGATAAATTGCAATTTTGATCCTAATCAAATATTCAAGAGGAACCTTCACACATTCAAAAACCCACATTCACCATTTTCTCTGTTATTGTGGCGAATTTGTATGTTCTATCCATCCACTTTTTGAGCTACTGGACACGTCCATCAAACCTCGAGCTGCTGCAGGATGAGAAGCAACGTCGCGCGTTGCAACCTTTCTCTCTCTTATGAAGGTTGATCGCGACGATGCACGCTGAGGCCTGTAGCTTGAAGCAACGTCGCGCGTTGCAACCTTTCTCTCTCTTATGAAGGCTGATCGCGACGATGCACGCTGAGCCCTGTAGCTTGAAGCAACGTCGCGCGTTGCAACCTTTCTCTCTCTTATGAAGGCTGATCGCGACGATGCACGCTGAGGCCTGTAGCTTGAAGCAACGTCGCACGTTGCAACCTTACTCTCTCTTATGAAGGCTGACTGCGACAATGCACGCTGAGGCCTGTAGCTTGCTGCGGTTTGAGTGCGACGATGTCCCAAGTAGCTCGTGGCTAGCTCCGATACACGTGGTTGAGTGCGACGACGCTCGATGTAGCTTGTACCTTGCTACGCGAGTCGCGAGTGCGCCGAAGCCGATAACTTGCCTTTGGGGAGGGAAGCACCTGCGCGCCGGAGGCTCCAGGGTGGATGAGGACGTTTCACTTGTGTGAGCACGTTTTCACTGTTGTGAACACGTTTTCACTGTAATTACCCCGGTCAAGGCTGACGCTTCGTACTGATGTCACAACGTTTATTGTGAAACACTTGAACACCGTGAAAACTATAAAGAACATTGAAACAACATTACAATAAGTTCGACAAAACATTCAGTCAATAAGGAAATTAATAACGTACCGTGTGCACCTTATTAACCGAAAGTAGATAAACGACGTAGACTTGAAACTTTCGTTGCTCTGCTTGTCTCTCTCTCTCGACACTTTCGTTACTCTGCTTGAGTCTCTCTCTTGAGACTCGTTCTCTATCTAGCGGTCGCTCTCCTTGTGTGTCTCTCTCTCGAGACTTTCGTTCCGCATGTCTCGCCGTACTCGCTTTTATCTACAACACCTGACACGGAAGCGGAAGTGACAATGACAAACATTATAAATAAAGTATCAAAGACGATTTTTTAGAAAAACACACATAACGTTTCACATATAGACATTAAATACTTTTACAGAACAACAAGTATACATAAACCATATTTTTGTTGTCGTGGCAACCAATAACCAGATACCCGCCAGTTACAGTGCTGTATTAGCGTTAGCTTGCGGTGGGTTGCAAACACCAGTGAATATGAAGTCATGTGGCTAATAGATTGGATTTCAGTTTACAAACAGCCACAAACACAGACATGGTAATTGAACGTGTACTTGGAAATAATGACGATCTTGGTCAGAATGATATGAGCATATTTGTGACCTAAACGGATCATACAGAAAAGGACCCGGTGAAAATATGGTGTGGGGGGTGCGCATTGGACGGAGTGACAGATGTTCTTCTCGCACCAGCGGCACACCTGTTTTGGCCATCAAAATTGGAGACAAGTCGACCGATTGAGAAAACCGACTGCAGAAAAGTTTATCAGCCTATCCATTTCGTAAATTATATCACATCGTTAAAAAACTCAGCCGCTCATTTGAAAAAAAAAAGGCATGTGTGAGTCTGACGATCAATTACAAGAGTTTGAGGAATATCCTGAGAAGTAAAGAAAGGTAAAACAATCAGATGTTTAGCTTTCCATGATAAATTTTTCCCTCCCTGAGGTCTCTGCTCACGACTCCACAATTCTGTACTCACATTCTAATATGCTGAAGTTTTCCCACCCTGATTCTTTCCACCTGAGCTCGTTTCTTGTTGTACAACCCAGATAATAAAGAAAATAAATAAATGGAGGTTTGAAAGTCATTTTTGAGAGTCCTCCTTTGATCATCGTCTTGCCTTTTTCATCAAGTGCTTCACTATGCAGATGCAGGAAAAGGTCTGCCTGCATGTTACGTGTGTCACGGTGTCCGTTTCAGTGAATGGCAAATATTGAAGCGGCTCTTCAAAACCCCATAACAAGAGATGATGTCTCCACCGGGCCACGGCAGACTGCCGGTTTCCATGGAAACCACTGCCACCCGCATACCCTCCCCTCCACGACTCAGTTTGGTGGCAGCAGAACCTCTTGAAGGATGTGCATGAAACACATCAGTATCGGATTGTGAAGCAAGAGGACATATACGTCATAAAATTAAAAAAAACAAAAGAAACTAATAAACGCAGAGCCAATGTGCCATAAATAGTGAACTAATGGAAGCTAAATTCTATAAGCAGACATACCCCTTCCAGTCTGTTTGTCTAAGTACCCCACATAGCCACCATAAGCTGCTTACTCTAATACTGCTGCACACTATCCTCTGCCACACGGGCAAACCCCCATCCACCAGGCATGTTTCAGCACTGTTTCTTTGTACCTTTACATCTGTGACCTGGAAGACGTCACACTTACGTCACTTACTGCAAATACCCCCTTTGTGTCAAAAACACTCACTGGAAACAACATTGGATTAAAAACATCCAAAAGCTTGTGTGACTGTTGTCTTTGTGAAAAATTTGCGTTTGTCTCCTATCACACGTGGTTGTACCTAATGGTGTGTCTTGTTAATAACAAGGAGGCTTCGCTGTACAGCTGTGCCTTTTCTCTCAGCGCAGCCTTTGTTTCGAAAGCCCCACCTATTGTTCTCATCACATTTGCCACTCGGCATGCCAAAGCGTAAACAAATCATGACTGCAAAGAGCATCTGAAAGACGGGCCTTAACGTAACCCAAAAACAAATAGAAGATCTAGAAAAGATGTTGTAAATATTTCATTCTCTCCAGCTGGATGTTGGTGTAACCATGGTAACCATGCAAAGGGATGATGTCACTGCCTCTGTCTTTACACTCAGGATATTCCCTCTCAACAGGAAGAAAATGGCAACTCTCTTGGCACAGATTATGTGTCTGGTGGAGAGATGGGATTTTGATGGGGGGTGTTTTAGACACACAGGGGTGGGGGGTGTTTTACACACAAACAAATGTCACTTCATGATTCTGTCATTGAGAAATTCAGCTACACCAAATAATGTTTACAATTATTATTCCTTAACTTATTCACTTCCATTACCAAATGTATTTAGGATTTGAAAAGCATGACATAGAGCACCATTCCCAAATTTGTTCGGGTTTTGTTTTTTCTTGCATTGCATTGCAAATTTCCCCATTGTGGGACGAATAAAGGTTTTCTGATTCTGATTCTGATTCATTGAGGGCTCAATAAAGCGTTGGCCAGAGCTCTGGCAATATTTTTCCCACCCACAAGGGGGCAGCATTTGCCTTTTGTACAGCCACCCCCAATTTCAATGTGGATAGAATGTGGTACAATGTGGTACAACCAAGTAAACTCAAAATAACCTTTTTTTCAAATGAAAGAAGAATGTCTAATGTTTCTTACGCTGCATTGAATGTGTATGCAGTCCTAATACTCAATATTTTGTGGGTCCTGCAATTTGAATGAAAATGACAAAAACCCTGGCACTGCAGTGGACACATTTTTGCACATCGTACGGCAGTGAATGAGTTAAAACCGTTTTTATACTGTATCTGACAGCGTCGCATTCCTTATTCATCCCAGATTAAATCAATCACAGAACTCCTTGTTGTCATGGAGTGTGCACCATACAACAATTAAACTCAATCTATTCAAGCAGAAGCACTTTATGAGCTTTAAAAGTCTGCTAGGAGCAAATTCAATTTCCAAATGTTACTGTGATGCAGCATCTAGCAGAACTCCCCTTCCCCACATGGGATTGTGAAGACAGGGGGAGAGTGCTCCCAGTGCAAATCAGATTGCCGCAGGCCTATTGTGATATAGGTCAATTGACGGTTTACTGCACCGTGAGGCCATCAGTCTGAGAAAACGGACAGATAAGGGGCAGCAGGGAGGGCCCAGACACACAATCAAACTTCAAAACAAGACCTAAAAATTGAAAAAATAGAAACGATTGTGGTTTTTATTAACGTCAATGTCATGAAGTAAATCAGGGTCTGAGACCCTTGCGATCAGTGCCAGACAGCTATAACTGCCTGAGGAGTGAATGGAGGTACCTCCAAGAAAAAAGCCCAACTCTTTTTTTTTATGTGTGTGTGTGTGTGTGTTCTGGATCTGAAATCAGCAAAGCAACAGTGTGGGGATCCAGAAAACTATACACAGAGTGGCTCCAACAACTCTAAATACAACCCCGAATGAAATTCAAACACTAATGGCAAGGCTAACCCAAAAGTGAGACTGTTCTTTCTCGTCTAAGGATTCAGTTTCAACTTGACGACAAGCCACAAGCTATAATGCTGCTACCATTATGCAACGGTGTAGGTGGTGTTCTTTTGCTGATGATATTTGTGTGATCATCCTGAAAGGGCATTTCTCCATTTGTTGTTACTTCTCAAAGTTTCCTCTTTTTTTCTTGCAAGAATGGGGCGCTCAAAGCCAGATTGGTGTCAAGTGCAGGTTTGTGCCATTACTAATATAGTTGGAGGTGTAAACACGGTTTCGGTTAGCATGGTGATGGCAACATTGCTTAACAGAGTGATGCACGGCCAATCAGTTGACACCTCGGTGGCCTGTGTTAATTGTTTCCTAACAGGGTGTCACACGCAGGTTGTCATACAAGCAGCCGTGTCATTTGATCAAGGGCACAAGATGAAGATATGATGACCAGGGGGCAGGTGTGTGACTGCAGTCACCATCTTGGAAGCAAATGAAGTCGTTTAGTCACATGTTATATCATTAACAAAATGCTGGCAGTATCCAGACCTGTTTTGTCAAGAATTGTGTTCTTCCCTGGGCCGGCTTGAAAGTTGAAAAGTGGCCAATGTGAACAAATGAGGGCAGGCTGGCATCCAAACTTGTCTGAATGAGAAGGCGAGGGAAAGCAGTCCAAGCACATCCATCCAAGTTCCAGTTAAAATGAAGCCTTTTATTTCAGAGCACTGCTGGAAGCCCCAATAAAATAAAGATGTGTACACAAATATTAGTTTAAAACAAACAGAGGGCTAAAACATCCATCTTGTGTGTGGATATAACATTTTCATTTATCTCCAGCTGAGGACGACTCTACTCTTCCACCCTCCCTTCATCCTTTTCTCTTTGCTACCTGGAGACCGACAGCCTAGCCAGGCCAGCCAATCTGAGGCTGAGAAAAACAACATTCTGCCTCTCCATTGGTTGGCATCCTTCACTATCAATTGCCTGTCATTGTGTAGTCGGGGACATAATGCTGCCCTCTTTCTTTGTTCAGGCCTCCCTTCCAGACTACAAGGTCAGACACACACATGCATACAAATTCACAGACACACAAATGCACACACACATTTCCTCACAATACAGCACAATCTATTCACAAATTTTCATGACAATAACAAAATGTAATGACATTATAAAGTACAGTGTGCTTCCAAATGTTTTGGAAATACAATGTCAAGGCTTTTTTTGTATACTGAATACATTTGGGTTTCAGACCAAAGGATGAATGTACAGCAAAAATTATTTTTTCCATTTTTACTTCATTGTATTTACACCATATATGTGTTGCACAAGTTTGGACAGAGCTCTCTTTGCTAGAAGCCACAAGCAATGCGACATGTGACTGATGGGTCATTTTTCAGGTGTTTTCTTTTCCAACATTACATAGTGCTTAGTTTTGCCTGTGGGTTTCATTTGTAAAAACGGTATTTATTGTGAAGCAAACATGAAGACCAGTTAGCTTAATCTGAAAGAAAAACAAGCCATTTTGAAGCTAGGAGTAAAGGCAACAAGAATTTCAGCTATTGGGCAGTGCTAAGACGGGAATGAAGGGTATCAAGGGGTATGAATATAATTTTCAAGCCACTGTATTAACAGCAAAATACTGAGAGATCAGAATCACAAAACCTTTATTCGTCCCACAATGGGGAAATTTGCAGTCCACAGCATTAATTTGAAGGGGAATGTGAAGAATACTTCCTATACTTTTGGAGGGGACTGTATCTCTACCAGGAAAACACAAGTGCCAAAATATAAGCACTATCACCCTCGGTCTGAAAAAAGGGGTATCAGTATTTTTTTAAGCTTGAACAGGGGTCACACAAAATGTCAGCACCTACCTTTTGTCAAATTGGAGAAACTGAACTTTATTTTAAGGTCCAACTGAAACTTAAAAAAAAAAAAAAAAACACGCAAACATACATGGACTAGTTTTCCTATGCAAGTACAGTACAAAGTTAGAGAGGAATTCTTACCTCAATTGATATTGAGGTTAGGAAAAGCCTTTCCTGGCATTTTCGTGCGGTGCTCAATGACACAACATGGAATTTCTGACATATTCCCAGACAGGGAGAAGACTGGCGGGGTCCTTGGAGATGACTGGCTGACTTGTGAGTCATACCACATCTGTACTTTTGACATATCAGGACTAGAATATGGGGGCACCTGGCAACCACAGCAATATCTAAACAATGTAAAAATAAATAGGAGGCAACCACTACGAGTAACATCCATTCATTTTATAACTTGTTACGATCCCAGCTGTCTTCAGGCAGTAGGTGGTTCACCCTGAATTGCTTTGCAGCCAATTGCAGGGTACATATATACGAAGAAACATCCACGCTCACCAAAAACTTGGACAGTTCCATTTTTTGCCAATCGTGTTTTTTTTTTAAAAATGGGATGAAATCAGAGTACCTGGAGAAAACCCACACAGGCACAGGGTGAATGGGCAAACTCCACACAGGAATCGAACCATGTACCTCTTCACTTTCAGGCCACCGTGCCAACCTGTTGGCCACCGGGCCACTCAAGAGTAACATTATATGAAGGGATACGTCTGTGTAAGCTCTCAGACGTACAGGAGTAGTTCATCGATGAAAAGGTTTCTTCAACCATCATCTGTACTTCTTTGAAGGTGTCGGACGTTTCACTTCTTATCCGAGATGCTTCGTCAGCGAACTAAAGTCTTACTGGTAGTTTCGGCCCTATATATATCCCTACTGTCCAGACGTGGCTGTGCCGGACTCTGCTATGATTGCTCCCTGTTCTCAGGTTGGGGGGAGCAGAGGACTACTCCCTGCACCTCCACTGATCACTTCTATTGTCCTGACTGATTACACCTCTTGTCCTGCCTGAGTATGAGGTCTACGACTGGCCTGATTGCTCCATTTGCCTAAGCAGTCTGTTGTACGAGAGCAGGGACCAATCATAGCAGAGTCCGGCACCGCCACGTCTGGGCAGTAGGGATATATACAGGGCCAAAACTACCAGTAAGACTTTAGTTTGCTGACCAAGCATCTTGGATAAGAAGCAAAACGTCCGACACCTTCAAAGAAGTACAGATGACCGTTGAAGAAACCTTTTCGATTATGAAGGGATATGTAAACTATAAGCACAAAAGGCAAGTAAATGGCAAAAAATGAAGGAATCTTAGAATGAAGGGGATAAAATATTCACATATCATGTTACGTGTCACTGAAAGAGTGAGTGAGAATTCATGCTGTGAAAAAAAAAAAAAAACTTTGAATCTTTGGAGCTGCAGCAAGTCCTGGAATGCATCTGTTAAAGTAAGTAGTTTCCACTGTTTATACATTCCTCTGCTGTATTCTGGCTTCACAGAGTCCAATAACCTTCTGCCATTTTTACTCAAAAGTGTTTAAATGGGAGGCCAAGGGGAGATGGAGCAAAATAAAAATGTAAAGAAAATACAACAGAGTAAGTAATTTATTTGGAATAGGCTTTCAGTTCTAATGTCCACAATCGGACATATGTAACGGAGTTGTGCGCTTAGATTATTAAATTATGAAGGAAGTGACGCAACGGCGCACAGTGTGGCACTATGTCCCGCCCATAGTTTCCAGAACAATCTCGAGGAGATTCAGGGTGAGTCGCAATTTTCTGTTGGTCTTGATTAACGCGCATTTTCATGACAATATCTTATTTTGTTTCCCCTTTTTTACTGTCTAGTGTTATCTAATTAGTTCCCTTATTCATTCGAGTCCAGATTACTTTTTGTGTCATTATTTACTTCACGTTTTGTCGAGTGGAACTTAGCTTCATAGTGCTTTTCTATTGCGCAGTTAATCAAGACCAACAGAAAATTGCGACTCACCCTGAATCTCCTCGAGATTGTTCTGGAAACTATGGGCGGGACATAGTGCCACACTGTGCGCCGTTGCGTCACTTCCTTCATAATTTAATAATCTAAGCGCACAACTCCGTTACACATATTCACATCAGCAAAGAATGACAAAAAAAATAAAAAAATACTCAGACATCTTAACTGCTCGGCATCGCAAACAGAAATATTAAACAAGTGCAGTTTTGAATACAATCCCTGGAAAAAGACGAGCAAAGCACATGGTTTTCATAAGATTAAAAAAATACATCAACAGCAAAAATCAACATTGAAAATATCCGATAAAGAAAAAAAAGACATTAACAAAACAAAATATATATTCCAGTGATGCTTTCCTTTTTATTTTGTATCTCCCTCTCAATTATGAAAAAAGCCACATTCCAGTATATATTGTGCACACACCCCCACCCCTCCCTCACACACGTAACAAATTTGGCTGAACAATAGTTACAGCAGGTTTTTATGTTTCAACAAGATTCAGCGTGCGGTTATCATGAAAAGTGTGCAAATAACAAACCCCTGCAGGTGACCGCAAGGATTTCCTCCCCGAACGACACCTTTTTCAGTCCCATTCTGCCAAGTCACTACTTGAAAACAAGGTGTCACTTGTGAGTGATTGATATGTTGAATCAACAAGTTGATCTTACCCTGCTTAGTAAATTTACGTTTTAGCAGACGATGGCCAAAAGACACATTTATTTGTATCCGAAGAGGACAGACATTACATAGTTGCTGATGGCTTAAAGTACTGTAAGTGGGTCGGTGCTGGGTTAGGAGTCCGTCCATCAGTTCCATTTTGACCCGACAAAGTAAGTCAAACCCCACATGTATGAAGGACCCCTTACTTTCAAATGTGCACATACACGTGCACATTTTTGCCCAGCTCTTTTGGGGCGCAACCGCCGAAGGTACCACAAAGTTGCTTATAAAACCTAGAATTTATGAGAGTGGTGGATACCATAATTAGAGAAAACGCACCCACACAGACATGCACATAAGCAGGACCTAAAGATTGATGACTCACATGACACAATCATAAAAGCACACAGGCATATGTAAACTCTTTTTGCAAAGGGTGTTTGCAAACAAATGTCGCTGAGGCAAAGACTTTTGGGGTCTGCTTACTCTGTGAAATAACTTGATATAATGACACAGCGAACAAATTGAAATGAATGCTAGTCATTTTACTCTGCTGGCTTTCTTTGTTTTGGGGTGTTATCCCTTGTAAAAATGAAAAAAAAAAATAATCTCATACCGTTGCATGTACACCACCAACAAAATCATTCACCCAATGTGAGAACTGCTACTGAGACAGTGAGTGAAATGACAGGACCCTGACTCATTGGCACTTTTCCCAGCAACAAAGTACAATCATCAGCATTTACAAACAGCAATGTACAATATATCAAACAAGAATACAGCGCAAAAAAGGGGACAATTTATAGCACATCCAAAACTAACCGTTTGTAGCATGTTCTATGTGCTTGATGTTCTGCGAAAAAAATTGGCAAGAAACAGTGAATCCCTCCTCTGGGGCGATCTTTCATATGATCAAGCAGTCGATTAAGTGATTTAAATCTGTTTTAAAGAAGCAGACATTGTATATGGATAAGTCCAGAATAATTGTGTATCTTATCCCCCCCAAAAAAACAAAAAAGAGTTACAAGTGGCAAAAAGTCGTTGAATGAATTAAGGATATATTTCATCCAAGAAGATTCCAGTCAGTGTGGATCAACTTAACTTAAATTTTAGATCAAAATTGGCTGCAACGATGAGAAACACATCTATCTGCTCAGGCACATCTGACAATTAAACTTAATAACAGCACAAATATTTGACCAAATGGTCTAACTAGCGCGAAAAGGCGCAACTTCCAGTAGCTCCTCTAACGAATCTCCCGCTTCGATCTTGCGCTCATCCTTCTCATCCAACTTGGTCCTTTTTATGGACACAATGCTTGATGTTGCGTCTTCCTGCATCAGTTCTTTGGCTAGGATGTTGGTCACTGCATGACCAGCTCTTCTGTGGTTGGCTGAGAAAGAGCAGCAAACACAAAGTGAACGAATGACATCAACAAATGCGCAGGCCGCGAGAGATATTGTTGAACTCATAAACAAGGAGATGCAGGCAAAAAAGGAAGGGCTTTGGGGGGTTACTGTGAGGGGCCATTTTCATCACTGCAAAGTATTAAAACAGTTTCATTTCACCACACTGACGTTTCAGCTACACACACACGCACATGCTAGTGTGTTGATGCATTCACATGATGACACATTATAAAAAAGTGGCATCAATCTGCTTTCATAAATATAATGTTCAGTTTTGTAATAAGAGTGCTATTTATTTAAATTGTTCAGCAAGAGTGTGTGCAGCGGTGTCAGCCTGTTTGTTTCCTATAGTGCCTTTTTCTTTTCGTATTTTCATTGACATTACAAACATATAACGCATTGAAAACTACAGCCTTGTACACAATGTCCATTTGTACCAATCGGTCACAGTTCGGTTTAAAGAAGGATTTAGCTGTTTTATGAAAATCGCTTCTTTTACTCCCCTTTCAACCCATCTATGTTCTTTCGCTAAGATTTTAACCTCAGTATAGTTTTCGCTTTTTTGAATGTTGCTGTGCCGATGACCATTTTGTGTTTGGGAGCCTTTGACTGAGTGAGTTGCTTGTTCTGTAGCCACAAAGGGACATAAGTCTTCTTGTGCCGGTCCCAAGCCCGGATAAATACAGAGGATTGTGTCAGGAAGGGCATCCGTATTTGGATTCGAGTGCTGTCGTCTCTTCTTCTACCTGCTCTTTCACACACTCTTTGGAGAGCATCAGCCATTTTGAATTATGTAGGTCAGGGGGAGATTGCATTGCAGCGCTTACGTGTCAGTGTTGTGACTGCAAACCACGCATGCACAATGAACCATGGAAGCACAAAAGTCAACCCAAAACACAACTCATGGTTCTTATTAAATGGGGGTTGAATCACAAACATAATTACCGATCATGTCTCCAGAACGAGCTGTGACAAAGATACTATCGAGTCTGGGAAGGAAAGAGGAGGATCGTGAGGTGTTGTTGGACATGTGGTAAAGGACAGAATATAAAGAGATAATCACTTCCTTGATCAAACAGCACTTACAAGCAACTTAAAGAAGGTAGGTGGGATTTATATACAAGAACAAAAGGCCAAGCATATTCAGTACATTAACTGTGCTTGTACAATTTAACATGTGGCACAACAAACAGAAAATGTCCTCAGTATGTCCTTGGAAGAAAATTAGCTGTTACTTTGACTAAATGATGCACAGGCTTGGCATGACGCCTGGTTGCACAGCAAGAGAGAAACGGGATGTCGAGATTCAGATCAAAAGATTAGTTTATGTGTCTGGTATGGCACTATACGGGCTCGTTTGAACATTGAATGTGTTCTTGGGGAGGAGTGGGAGCACCAAAGTCCGAAGGGAAAAGAGCCTCTGTAACACATTATACTACAGCAGACTGCATAGTGAGGAAGAATGTTTGATTGAACAAGATATAGAGAACACACAGCGATGATGTTAAGTGTAAGCCACTGCGAGAATTAGAAAGTAAATACCTACGATTACAGAGGTCTAGTCATGTATCAAACATAATACATCTGGAAGGTTTTTTTTGTATTCGAGCAGCAACTAAGGATAAGCCAGAGTCAGATTTTAGCACAGCATTTCCTGTCCATCTACACGTGAAGTTTAGCAGGGACCTGCAGCACCCTCTTCTGGCTTCACTGTGGAAGAAGCAGTTTCAAAATACATCAAACGATGCTAATTGCCAGTACATACATGCGCTCAAAAGTCCACATAGGCTTGTTCAAATGCTTTTATGATTCTATCCAAATAATTATACAAGGATAAATATTTCCAAACGATTTTGATCATTAACGGTACCTACAACCTCAACAACTCAAAACAATATATTTTCTTTTCCAGAGAGGGAATGTAAAAATAAACAACAGCAGAGTGCAAAAGTCTGCCGTCCCTGTACTAACTGTAGACGGTGCTGTGTAACGATTTAAAGGACCACCTTCAAATTCAAAATAAAGTGGGGTAAGCACACACCCGCCATTTTTTTAAGGACGTCTAGCTTTCCATCAGGAGCCGTCGGTTTTATGCTAAAACCCATTTTTATGTCAAACTGTTCATCATTCCACAACTCACACCACACATCCCGCTTCAAAATTTACATGTACGCTCATACATATCATTTAAAAAATAAAACCAGCCATTAACGCAGAACAGTGTATGGGAGGCACAATGGCACCTAACACCGTAACTTATGTTTTCTTTTAATTCTAAAATTCCTAGCAATTCATTGCCAGTGTCTTGAATTCCTCCTGATTGCTCCTCAATTGAAATCAGTGATTAAAATAAAAAAGCAACCCCTAGAATTCGATCACAGAACATTTAAAGGACATCCGACGTCACTTTTTTGTTTCCTAACTGACATCAGAAAAACGTTTTATAGCATCTAAAATACCCAAAACACGCAGTATGATATTTTTAGTCAAATGCAAAACACCAATAAAAATGACTTAAAGTGTCTAAAAAGTACTTCAATTTGAAACCGGAAGTGTCCAGTTTCGGAAGGTGTCATTTTGAGGCATCAGGGGTGGGAAATGTCGCACCCAAAAAAGGTAGAACATGGCGACAAAGCCGTGTAAGGAATTAATCAGGCCGCCACAGGCTGATTAATTCTTTACATGGAGCTTTGTAGACCTCTTCTGCCTCTTTTTGGTCCTACACAACGTTTTCAGACCAAAGTAACGCAAAATGCATTGACGTGATGGAAGGACTGCTACAATGTGTCCTTTTTTCGGTCAGGGGGTGTTCCTTGTGACGTAACGTACGGACTCGTCACCAACTCAAAAACAAGACTTCTGGAATATTCAGCGCGACTCTTAAAACGTAAAATATAGCTATATGCGGTGGAATCTTTGTAAAATACGCTCAGTAGAAGTCATTTGAAGACATTTTACAAATTATGGACACAACTTGTCCGGAGACGTCGGTTGTCCTTTAAGGTGGAAAAGGTTTTAAAACCACGTCCCCTGGTAGCGTTTTAATGTCATTAAAAAAAAATCAAACGGCTTCATTTGAGTTACTAATTGTCTCAGTGGGTGCTAAAAGTGTACGTAATGTCATATCAGAATCAGAATCAGAATCAGAATACCTTTATTCGTCCCGCAATGGGGAAATTTGCAGTCCACAGCAGCAATTGAAGAGGGATGGGGTTGGGGTGGGAGTGAAAGGATAGAAAACAAGATATTCTAAGCATAACAAAATAAAAATGTCAACTGTATACTGTGCAAATGTAGATGTGCAAAAACCGTTCTATAAACAAGACTGTACATAGTGCAGAATCAAGAGATGCATTTAGATATATTGCAACAACCCATATTTACAAGTGTCCAGTTTTTTTTTTTTTTTGGTTTTTTTTTCACATGTGATCATTGGGAATTGTGAAGCCTGACAGCAGTCGGTAGGAACGAGCGGCGGTACCTCTCCTTCTTGCAGCGCGGGTGTAATAGTCTCTGGCTAAAGGAGCTACCCAGAGCTGTCAGGATGGGCAGGAGGGGGTGGGAGGGGCTGTCCGTCATAGCTTTTAGTTTAGCTAGCGTCCGTCTGTTGCCCACCTCCTCAAGAGAGTCCAGCGAGCAGCCCACGACAGAACTGGCCCGCTTGACAAAGCGCTCCAGTCTTTTTCTGTCCCGGGTGGTGATGCTGCCTGACCAGCAGACAATGCCATAGTGGATGGCTGATGCCACCACAGAGTCATAGAAAGTCTTTAGGAGTGACCCCTGAACTCCAAAAGACCTCAGTTTCCTGAGGAGGAAGAGGCGACTCTGTCCCTTTTTGATTAGGGCATCCGTGTTTGTTGTCCAGTCCAGTTTATTGTTGAGAGTAACACCCAGGTACTTGTAGGAGGTCACCCTCTCAATGTCCGAACCCTGGATGTTCAATGGTGCAGGTGACGATTGTTTCCTGCAGAAATCCACCACCAGCTCCTTGGTTTTGCCAGTGTTGATCTGGAGGTGATTCTGCTGGCACCAGTCCACAAAGTCCTTTGTCAGTCCCCTGTACTCCCTATCGTCTCCCTCTGTAATGAGGCCGACAATAGCTGAGTCGTCAGAGAACTTCTGAAGGTGGCAGGTTGGGGTGTTGTAGTTGAAGTCCGAGGTGTAGAGGGTGAAGAGGAATGGAGCCAGGACTGTTCCCTGCGGCGCTCCGGTGCTGCAGAGAAGCCTGTCCGACTCACAGTTCTTTACCCTCACGTACTGTGGCCTGTTTGTGAGGTAGTCTGTAATCCAGGATGTGAGGTGATGGTCGACTCCGGCATGCTGCAGCTTGTCCCCCAGTAGACTGGGCTGGATGGTGTTGAAGGCACTGGAGAAATCGAAGAATGTGATCCTCACCGTGCTCCCAGCATTCTCCAGGTGCAGCAACGCCGTATGGAGGAGGTAGATGATGGCATCCTCCACACCGATGCTGGGCTGGTAGGCAAACTGCAGCGGGTCCAGCGATGAGCTTGCCAGCGGTCGCAGGTGGGCGAGGACGAGTCTCTCCAGCGTCTTCATCAGGTGAGACGTCAGCGCCACCGGTCTGTAGCTGTTGAGCTCTTTGGGGTTGGCAATCTTGGGCACTGGGACCAGGCATGACGTTTTCCACAGCTGTGGAACTCTGCCCAGCTTCAGGCTCAGGTTGAACAAGTGCTGGACAATGTCACACAGCTGGTCGGAGCAGGTCTTGAGGAGTCGGGAACTGATGTCATCCGGACCTGCTGCCTTCCTCACCTTCATCCTCCTCAGTTGGTTCCTCACCTGCGCAGTTGTGACAGACAGGCAGGAACCAGGAGGCAGAGTGGCGGCTGAGGGTGTGGCAACGGTTGGGAGGGCAGATGTTGGTTGTGGAAAGCTGGTCGTGAGAGGGGGCAGGGAGGGTAAGGCCACAGTGAGAGTTGGTGCAGGTGCAGCTACAGGTGAAGTTGACGGTGGGCCGGGGGCGGCTGGCGTCTTGTCAAACCGATTGAAAAAGCGGTTGAGTTCATCTGCCCAGTCCTTGTCTTTTTCGTTCAATGTCACTGGGCTTTTGTGGCCTGAGATGTTTTTCAGGCCCTTCCAGACACCAGCGACATTGCTGGCTTGCAGCTGCTCCTCCATTTTCATCCTGTAGGCCTTCTTCCCCTCTCTGATCTTCCTCCTCAGTTGGATCTGCACGGCCTTCAGTTCCTCTCTGTTGCCCGACACAAAAGCCCTTTTCTTCTCCTTCAGGAGGACTTTTATGTCGGGATTAATCCATGGTTTGTTGTTGGCAAAACACCGCACAGTCCTGGTGGGTACGGTGTTTTGTTCACAAATCATATCTGCTTCAACAATGAGGTGATCAATGAAGGCCGTCAGAAATGAACTCAATTATTTCCCTTGTGTTTTTGTGCCCGTGTGAACATCTGTGCAAGAATGCGACTTTTCTACAGGGGCGGACGGTGTGCGGAGCGGGCATGTGCCTCCATTGTTGCCATCCACATGTTCTGTGCTCCATTGTTGTGATTGGGGCTTTGTCAACTTTGTCGCAGCACTGACTGGGTGTGGGTCATGACTGAGCAGATGGCTTGGTGGTGAGTGATTCAATGCATTCCTCCAAATACAAAATGCTAATGAATTGAATATCAAGTTGCAGGTCTAGATTGACATGACATGAACCGATAAAGTCACAACCAAATGAAGACGTGAGGGTTTGGGGAAAAAAATGCAACGGTATCTGCTCCGTGCAATATAACTTGCTATTCAAACACCCATGTGTGGCTTTGTGTTGGCATGCAGTCATCTGCTGCATATGTTTTGTCTGCTTGTGTAAGAGAAGGGGGCAGAGGGAGGGAGTCCGACAGCTGGGAGTAACCGAGGCTTCCCAATCATTCTTTCCAAGCAGCACAAAACCCCACAGTGAGTTAGGGTACAGGTTAAAGGTGAAGATGACAGAGTTTGCGGAGCCTCGTGATCATTGGGAATTGTGAAGCCTGACAGCAGTCGGTAGGAACGAGCGGCGGTACCTCTCCTTCTTGCAGCGCGGGTGTAATAGTCTCTGGCTAAAGGAGCTACCCAGAGCTGTCAGGATGGGCAGGAGGGGGTGGGAGGGGCTGTCCGTCATAGCTTTTAGTTTAGCTAGCGTCCGTCTGTTGCCCACCTCCTCAAGAGAGTCCAGCGAGCAGCCCACGACAGAACTGGCCCGCTTGACAAAGCGCTCCAGTCTTTTTCTGTCCCGGGTGGTGATGCTGCCTGACCAGCAGACAATGCCATAGTGGATGGCTGATGCCACCACAGAGTCATAGAAAGTCTTTAGGAGTGACCCCTGAACTCCAAAAGACCTCAGTTTCCTGAGGAGGAAGAGGCGACTCTGTCCCTTTTTGATTAGGGCATCCGTGTTTGTTGTCCAGTCCAGTTTATTGTTGAGAGTAACACCCAGGTACTTGTAGGAGGTCACCCTCTCAATGTCCGAACCCTGGATGTTCAATGGTGCAGGTGACGATTGTTTCCTGCAGAAATCCACCACCAGCTCCTTGGTTTTGCCAGTGTTGATCTGGAGGTGATTCTGCTGGCACCAGTCCACAAAGTCCTTTGTCAGTCCCCTGTACTCCCTATCGTCTCCCTCTGTAATGAGGCCGACAATAGCTGAGTCGTCAGAGAACTTCTGAAGGTGGCAGGTTGGGGTGTTGTAGTTGAAGTCCGAGGTGTAGAGGGTGAAGAGGAATGGAGCCAGGACTGTTCCCTGCGGCGCTCCGGTGCTGCAGAGAAGCCTGTCCGACTCACAGTTCTTTACCCTCACGTACTGTGGCCTGTTTGTGAGGTAGTCTGTAATCCAGGATGTGAGGTGATGGTCGACTCCGGCATGCTGCAGCTTGTCCCCCAGTAGACTGGGCTGGATGGTGTTGAAGGCACTGGAGAAATCGAAGAATGTGATCCTCACCGTGCTCCCAGCATTCTCCAGGTGCAGCAACGCCGTATGGAGGAGGTCATATCTGCTTCAACAATGAGGTGATCAATGAAGGCCGTCAGAAATGAACTCAATTATTTCCCTTGTGTTTTTGTGCCCGTGTGAACATCTGTGCAAGAATGCGACTTTTCTACAGGGGCGGACGGTGTGCGGAGCGGGCATGTGCCTCCATTGTTGCCATCCACATGTTCTGTGCTCCATTGTTGTGATTGGGGCTTTGTCAACTTTGTCGCAGCACTGACTGGGTGTGGGTCATGACTGAGCAGATGGCTTGGTGGTGAGTGATTCAATGCATTCCTCCAAATACAAAATGCTAATGAATTGAATATCAAGTTGCAGGTCTAGATTGACATGACATGAACCGATAAAGTCACAACCAAATGAAGACGTGAGGGTTTGGGGAAAAAAATGCAACGGTATCTGCTCCGTGCAATATAACTTGCTATTCAAACACCCATGTGTGGCTTTGTGTTGGCATGCAGTCATCTGCTGCATATGTTTTGTCTGCTTGTGTAAGAGAAGGGGGCAGAGGGAGGGAGTCCGACAGCTGGGAGTAACCGAGGCTTCCCAATCATTCTTTCCAAGCAGCACAAAACCCCACAGTGAGTTAGGGTACAGGTTAAAGGTGAAGATGACAGAGTTTGCGGAGCCTCGTGGCTTCACATTCAGTCACAATGCAGCGACACAATGAGCTTGGCAACACACTCAATTGGTGCTTGCGTCTGTCCTTTGAACTAACGGCAGTGAGATATGTTGCGGCATGCACAACAATGGAGGAAATACGCATATAAACGTATAGAAATAATAGGGATATGCTCAGGATGGCATAAGACTTTAAAAATAAACAATCGCAGCAGATTTTATTTTCCTAAGATTTGGTCAAATACGATGCCAGGGTTCCAGACTAACTTCTTTTCTTTGGAGTTCAGTCAACTCTGGTAGAAAACCCTGTGGATCAACATCAAGTCACAGTTTCACAAATTCTACAGGCTTCGTATAAACATACACAGAACAGAATAAACTGTTTTTCTCTTACAGTTCTTGTCGTCAAGCATCTCAATATTGTTGTCTGTACTGTCTATGTAGAAAATGCAATGTGTGGACACTATTTTCTTTGTGCACAATAAGGCAAACACCAAAAAGTAATATCCATGCTCATAAGCATCGAACAGAGCTTAATAAGTCTTGTGAAGGACAAAGTCTGTGGGTCCAGTGGTGTGCCTCCTCTGAAAATTTATGCTAACTTAGTTGTTCAGACTCACACACCGCTAAAACCTAAAAGGAAAACCCGTCTTTATGGTGAACAGCCCCTCCCACAAAGTCTGTGAGATGAGGAGGAGTTGTAAAATAGTAGTTACATATTTTGGACTAAGCTGACACAC
The DNA here is from genome assembly GCF_051943395.1 of Hippocampus bargibanti. Lineage (NCBI taxonomy): Eukaryota > Metazoa > Chordata > Actinopteri > Syngnathiformes > Syngnathidae > Hippocampus > Hippocampus bargibanti. Next base: position 8,888,508 of record NC_142735.1, read on the forward strand.
AACTCCGCCCCATTTGAGAATTAAAATTACTGACCAGTGGTTAAAATGACTTCACAGTCAAAGCAAGAAATGGGGTAGGTGTGGCTAGTGCGGGCGGCGGGGTTAGATGTAATGTGATCTTTATTGACATATTTTGTCTCCCTTCTAACTTTATCGACATAGTGTCTCCTTTCTAGCATGTATCTTCTCTCACACATGTTCTATTTTTCTTGTGAATAACACAGCAAAACACTAATCTAGGCGACTGAACCAAGCCATTCTCCTCCATCTGTTTCTCAGCTTTGTTGTTTGTCAGGTTTCTTACAGTCCATTAAGTAGAATAAATCACCTAAATTTTAACTCTACCCGAGAGAGAAACACTTGCAACAGCAACTGTGCAAATGCTGATGCAGATTTTGTTTTGATTTTGCTTTTCATTTTGCAAAAGGCACACAACAAGATGACAGAAAGAATGCAGTCTACCCTCCAACTTTGAGGCACCGCTTCACATCTGGATTCTATTGACGGTGGATTAAGGTTGCACACACTTATATACTCTTGTGTGTGAATGCTTGCAGCGGCACACACATGTACTGGAGCTATTTTCAACAATGGAAACTTACCAGACTCACATATAGTTGTATTAAGTTCATCCTGTCTACTTGATATCTAATTTAAAACAGATTCTTTTCTTACAGAAGTGTATTGTGGGTGTTCAAATACCTGACATGTTTCGGCGTATATAGTTACCAGACTATAGTTACCAGACTCACATTTCAAAGCTTGCCGCAAAATTAAACTCCATTAAATTGGGTTTACAGACTGAACAACAATAGCTAAAGAGACATTACATGGAATATATTGGGCATCCAATATTGGGGAAGAATGCAGCTAAGCATACAGGTTTCCAACGTATAGGACCTGTACACATCACATCAGCAATTCTGATGATGATGATGAATTATTGTTGCGATGAGGTCCAGTTTAAAGAATGAACATTTGACTACACAGGTGCTCCATTGAGGTTGCGAAGAACGGCATGTGTATCTGTGATTATTGACCCAAAAAACTGGATTCACACAGGGACAAGACTAGCTAATGGCCATAGATAGTTTTGGTGATGTTAGTGACTTGTTTGAATGCTGTATCTAATTATGGTTTGGCAGAATTAAATGTAAAACAGTATTTTATATTCCCTTGGGGTGTGTCTGCGAGATGTTGAACTTGATTTGATAATAATAAATAATAATACATTTTATTTCAAGCGCCTTTCAAAACACCCAAGGACACTTTACAATAAAAACAATAAAACAAAGCACATAACAATAAAACCATAAGTAAAATGATACATAATAAAATAGCAGATAGAACTATACATTGAAAGCAATTTTAAACAAGTGGGTTTTGAGGTGAGCCTTGAAAATAGGGAGGGAGTCAATATTGCGGATGTTGGGTGGAAGAGAATTCCAGAGTTTGGGAGCAGAGCGGCTGAAAGCTCTGCAACCCATCGTGGTGAGACGGGCAGAGGGCACATAGAGGTGAAGGGAGGATAAAGATCTGAGGGACCGAGAGGGAACGGAGATTTGAAGCAGGTCAGAAAGATAGGGAGGGGCAAGGTTATGGATGGCTTTGAATGTAAACAGAAGTATTTTGAATTCGATACGATGTTTAACAGGTAGCCAGTGGAGTTGCTGGAGGACAGGGGTGATGTGGTGAAAGGAGGGGGTTCTAGTGATGATCCGGGCTGAAGAATTTTGGACGAGTTGGAGTTTATGGAGAAATTTCTGGTTGATACCGAAGAGAAGTGCGTTGCAATAATCGATGCGGGAGGTGACGAGACTATGGATAAGGATAGCAGTGGTGTGAGGGGTGAGCGAGGGACGGAGACGGTTAATATTACGGAGGTGGAAATAAGCAGACCGAGTTATGTTATTTATATGGGACTGAAAAGATAGTGAGGTATCGAGGATGACACCCAGGCTCTTGACCTGAGGGGAGGGGGACACGGTTGAACGATCAATGGTGAGAGAGAAACTGTTAGTTTTGTGGAGGGTGGATTTGGTACCGACAAGGAGAAGTTCGTTTTTTTCACTGTTAAGCTTGAGAAAGTTATGAACTGAAGTGATGAACTGTTATCTCAGTTTGTGATGAATACGCAAAGAACATTTAAAGGACAATCGACGTCTCCGGACAAGTTGTGTCCATATTTTGTAAAATGGCTTCAAATGACTTCTACTGAGCGTATTTTAATAAGATTTAATAAGAGGGTGTCCAAGCTCCATATAAGGAATTTATCAGCCTGACGAAACGGGAGGTCGCCATTTTGTGCCTATTTTCTGGTGATCGATTTCCCCCCCAATGTTGCCTCAAAATAGCATGGAATAAATTATTTAATCGATCGCAAACATGTATGCTTTCCTCTTCAGAACTATTTGAATCATATTCATAACTGGATGTGTAACAAGAAAGCATATTCTCCGAATCTGAAGCCATTGTTTGGATTCTCCAGCAATGCAAGACGTCTTGGCGTGACGTCACCAACTGGGGGCGGGACTTTCTGAAAATGCCCAATTCGCAGCTCAATTTTTTGCAGATTTTGGACACTTTAAGTCATTTTTATTGGTGTTTTGCATTTGAATAAAAATATACTGCGTGTTATGGGTATTTTAAGATGCTATAAAACGTTTTTCTGATGTCAGTTAAGAAACAAAAAAGTGACGTCGGTTGTCCTTTAAATCAATATACATTTTCACATCACTGTATATGTGAAACCCTAAAAGACAACGCGCTGAAGTAATTGAGGTGCTTGTTTTGTCCCTTTTCCTCAACTTTTCGATCCATACATAAACGTGTAGCACTCATCCTCTGCCTTAATGTCATTGGTAGAGGTAGATTTTTTTCCACTGAAAAAAATAATAATATATAGTATTGACAGTCCATAGTGAGAGAAAAAGCAAAGTTTCGAGTTGTTTAGTGTACCTGCTTGCCGGGGTCCTCTCTTTCGCCTAAAAGCAGCGCCAGACTGCAGCGCCTCCAAGAGTCCATCCATGATGCCAGTTTCATCACCCTCTGAAAGCACATCAATATTGACATGAGCTATGTGTCAAGAAACAATTCATGAGGAAATACATTTTTCTTCATTGCTGTTCACAGTGTCTGAAACTCATGACAAAAAGTTAACGCACACCCGGGCAGACAACTCTGAAAAGTTGCCTGCCCGGCCATAAAGTTGCCTGCCCGGCCATAAAGTTGCTAGCCCCATTTATCTCAACTCGAAACACAATAGGACGACTAATCGCAAAAAAAAAAAGAAAAACATTGTTGCGAAGTATAAAGGATTTTTTTTTTTTTAATTAAGGAAGTACCTACCACAAATGCTCCCTTGCTTAATTTATGGTAAGTAACCCTTGTTGAATATTTTGCTCCTGTTGTCGTTTGTCGTCATGGTGCACTGTTTGCGTTGCCTGCTCAAAGCCACGTGGACACCTCTTTCTAAGCGGCTTTCAAAAGTCCACGTGGCTTGTAGCGGTTTGCTTGTAGCTTTTGCTTTATTGAATAAAACAACGGTTTTGAATAAAAATCTTTTTTTTTTCTTGAAGAAGTTGTTGGCCACCCGGGCCGAGACGTAAAAGTCGTATGGCCCGGGCCTCCAGGCAGACGTTATTTCAAACACTGCTGTTCATAATCAATGCAGCACATTAATAGATCTTAATTTTGAGGATTGTTGCCATATTAACTACCTATCAGTGATTTTCCCAGATCCATCTGGGCTGGAGGGTGTTTGTTTTCCAGCCAAGTTGCCATGTTGGAACATTTGCCACATTAACCCAGATAAGCACTGACCTAGATAAGCTGCTGTGCTATCACTGCAGCTTTATGCTAGATTTTGTAAGGAGAATAAAGCGCACTCGCTCTCTCGGGAAAATGAATTGACTGTTGCTGACAGTTGATGAGGTATTGGCAGGAGAGTAATCATAGGGGTAGTTTGCAATTGTATGGATGATGTTTGAATGAATTTGGAAGTTCTCAATCAGGCTGTATTTAAGTCTGTATCTTTGACAGATCCACAACCATGTAAAACTACATGTTTGTGTGTGTGTGGGGGGAGGGGGGGGGATTTAGTAGTACAGCTTCACAGCCAGGCAGATGGTTTTAATTATTTCTGAATAGGACGAGAGGAGTCTGGAAAAGAAGGGTGTGGGGTTAAAGGTTTATGTTGCCACACGTCAACCCCCTCAGCTCTCAGTTGTACACATGCACGCACGCACACACACACACACACACACACACACACACACACACACACACACACACACACACACACACACACACACACACACACACACACGCACTTACACACCACACACACACTTCTTGTAAGAAAGGAGCTTATATGCACTTCCTTTCAACGGCTCACATACACCGCTCTGTGCTGATAACTGGTCACTACACCGATGCTTTATGTTTTTCTTCATTGACTAAAACACAATCAACACCGAATATGCTTACATTAAGGACATGGTTACTTTAAATTACCAGTGCAAGCACATTGCATGGCAGTGGAATCACCGTTGTTTAGACACTGTCTCCACAAAGGCTTTTATTTGCTTTGTAGAAGGTTAACAACAAGACTATTTATCCAAACAATTTAAGATTAAACCTCTAAAGATGGAGGACACTGATTTGACGACCCTTTGAAGGGAAAACCCGAAATGAAAAGAAGAAGAATTGTATTCTGTATGCCAGCCAGTTAATAGAGTCATCGATGAAAGAGTGAAGTATTCTCAAAAGTCATGCCCAATCTCAATTATAAGCTTGTCACATGTCTACAGGTGCACCGAGTGTTGTTTGCAAGGTCCTGCTTGAGGGCACTAAGAACATAAGACAGATAAATTTATGTAAGAGCATTAGACCACAAGAGCTCTCTAAGATGGCTCTCTGGATCCAATTGATTCACGGCAACATAATCAGCACATACGTATATAATTCAATGTGGGTGAGAATCTTTTGAAGAGCAAGAGCACCCCTGATGGACTTTCATTTGCATTGTCAAAGAACTTGGAAAGTTTGAGACACTGAATAATACAGAGAAATTGTGGAGTGATTAGGATTTCCTTCAGCAGTCTAAAGTCTCCCTCCCGCCCATGCCTTCCTCCTGTACTCTTCTTTTAACCTCTCCTCTTAACCGCTTCATCAAGAGAAACATGTGTGTGTGTGTGACCCCATGTAAAAGACTTAACAGAGCAGCTGCTGCAATGAAGGCACTATCCCCTCCCCCACAGTAGTCACAGAAGCACTTGTGTGGAGCGTGAGCACTCTCAGCGGTGGTTCCCATACCTGCATCCGACTGGGTGTGTAACATCACAGATACAGACGCCCCTTTCTTTCAAAGCCATGCAATGTCTTTTGTGGATTCTACCGACGCCTAGCTGCAGGAATCAAGTACATCCCATCTTTTAGAAGTTGGGATGAGAACTGTCTTTTTTTCCAGAGAATGTGGACAGTTCATTTCTGATCACTTACTCCCTGGCACAAATACAACCGTACATAATTATTTTTTTTGTTAATTTTTTTTAAATTGTATCAGCTGTTGAGTAAATATCTTTTACAGAGGTCTGAAGTTGTTAACAAAAAATGGTGAGGGGTTGTCACAGTGTGACTGCAAACCCAAACTAGCTGTCTGACATTCGAGGGATTAATCAACAACTGAGGCGCTATGCAGACAGCATGCAAACAGAACATTTTGTAATTTTGTGAGAGAAGATGACAAAAGCAGACTATAGGGAAATAAATAAATGAAAGGAAACAAGGAAGAGGTGACCATGCGAATGTGTTATTGCTCAAAGCAACCATTGTGTCATTGACATTCAGTATGAGGGTTATAAACAAATACATCACAAAGAGCAGGTGTGTCTGTGTATTTGCGTGTGGTCAAATTCAAATATAGGGGGGTTGAAGTGACCCAAGGCAATCAAATATGGATTGGATTTGCCTTTATTCGTCTCGCAGTGGAGAAATTTACATTTCACAGCAGCAAAGTTATGAAAGCCACCTGTATGTAAATGACCTCCAACCCCCATACATACACACACATTTGTGTAGTTCTATTCTTTTCCACTCACATACCTCTAGAGGCACAATGCAAGCTAATACTCTTGCTTTCAATATCAAAACCGGAGCTCCCTGTGTTGAACACACAGACGACATATTACATGTAGAGCCTCTCGGGCAGTGGTTCTTACTCTTTTTTGATGTACAGAACCCTCCAGTTTATGTACATTCACCGAACACTTCATGAGTGTAATGCATATATATATATACAGTAAAGTCTCGTTATATCGATATCGGATATATCGATAGTCCCGGTTATATCGATACTATTTCTATGCACGCACGGAGAAAATTACATGCAAACAGGGTCGGATATATCGATAGTCCCGGTTATATCGATATTTTCTCGGACTCCCTTGAATATCGATATAACAAGACTTTACTGTATATATATATATATATATATATAAATTGTTTTAATTGTACAATGTATTATCATGAACTACATTTCATACAGCACGAACAGGACTAGCAATTAATTAGATTTGATAATTTGCAGCCAGTGATGACGAAGTGGGTGTGTCAAAATTAACTAACATATTGACTCAAATGTGTCTTGACCTCCATGGCAGAGGCTTCGTCAAAACCCTGAAACTGATTCACCGAATGCCAAGGGTTTGATCAAATCTAGGTTAAGAGCTGCTCTTGGGTGCGTGTACTTCTAATGCTGTTTTAAATGATCGGGAGACAAAGGCAGAGACCGCCTGATGAAACAATCAAGAGCGAGGAGAAGCAAAATGGAATTTTAGACTACATTTATCACGGACAAAGATGAGTGCACACATACATTAAAAAATGGACTGCAGTGATTCAAGAATTATAGAATCATTTGAGATGTATAAAGAGCCCACAAAGAAGGAATGTGCTGAAAATTGAGAGAAAGGGGTCTGCAAGAATGTTTGCCAAGGAACATTCTTTTGTGTTTTGTGTTGAAAGGAATGACTTGAGAAATATATAACTTGAGTACACTATATTGTTTTGTATCAAGGAAAACATTTGGAGGAAATTTTGTGTGGAACCAACTCTTTATTTGCCAGTGGAGTTACATGTCGGTCAGGTAGTTTCTTGATAATGTATCCTTTCTGTACTAGCATTCTGAACAGATTTTCTAATACTTTTTTAAAGCAAGTCATCTATATCAGATAATTTATTTCTACTGTCTTTAATTTGTGAGGCTCTCTCTCTCAGACACACACGCACACACATAAACACGCGTGCGCGTACACACGCGCACGCACACAGACCACCAAAGTGTGGACTCCGAGTGCCCCCAACTGGCGTAAGTAGGAAATGACAAAATGAATCAGCGTTATTTTCCTCCGACCGTCACATATAAGAGTAAAACACAAACCTGTGTTGATGTCCAGAAGCTGACTCTTTTTGAGTTTCTCCTCCTTTTCCCTCTCAGCCTTTTCCCTGGCCAGCTTGGCCCTTTTGATCTTTTCTTCTGTCTCCTTCCTCTTCTGATTATCTTTCACTGCTTGCTATTGGAAGAAGAATGAAAAACTGACAGGAGATATTAAAATATCTCTTAAAGAAAAACAAAATAAATTTGGAAAGCCACAATATGTCACAATTGTTATATACAGTAAACTACACGGGTCAACCTCTTTCAACTTCATGTCAATATAAACGGGATAATAATAATAATAATAATCATCATCATACATTTTATTTCAAGCGCCTTTCAAAGCTCTCAGGGACACTTTACAGACACAGACAAGCATAGATACAATAATCAAATACAATTATGAATAGAAGACAATAAATAAAATACAATAATAAATAGAAACAAGACATAGAGCTCCACAGAAAACGCAATTTGAAATAGGTGGGTTTTGAGATGGGATTTGAAGGTGGGAAGAGTTCCTTGCTACATTGAATTCAATGAGGATTTTGAATGAACAAAAACTCACCTGAAACATATTCTTAAAGGTGTTGAGATCCCCAAAGAACTCCTCCACTGAAAGTTTTCTGGGGTCAAAGACAAAGTAGTCTCCCAGGTCGGTATATTGCTTCTCCATATTTTTATGCATTAGATCCAACTTCTCATACTGTTCACGAGCACTGCTTACAAAACTGTGAACACATTCAGTTAAGGAACACAGAATACATATCACAATCCCCTTTTTATTACACGCAAACAAATAGATTAACCGCCTGATTCATATGATCTGTATAGATAAGGATATCGACATCTTCTCCACGAATTGGTCCTTGTCATTTTGTGCAGGAGGGAAGGTTTCGATGTCTTTCTCCAAGTTCTTGATCTGGCGACCCATCATTTCGACATTCTTCTGAAGTGTCTCTGCAGAAACTATCAGGAGAAAAAAAGTTGTTTGTGTGTGTGTGTTTGTTTAAGGCTTATGGCTTTACTTTGTTGTTTGTTTCACATGATAAATGAAGTGAGTATAGCTCAGAACACTCTGACATCAAATTTACCTCTGCTGGCCTTCTCAACATGGATGAGCTCATCAGTAAAGCTCATGACTTCCGGATACTGCTCCATGCACACATCAGCAAGAAAGTGGAGCAGTGTCTGCTTCAGGTCAGCTGATTTGGTGTCCCGTAGCTGATTGGAGAAACATTTTGTTCATCGTTCATTAATAAAGTTGATATAAGCGGATATATTAATATTGATATCTATAAACTATTGGACGCCCCAGTTTTCAGTTATTTATTTGTTAAAAAGTTTCAATTATCCAATAAATATTGTTCCACTTCATGATTGTGTCCCACTTGTTGATTCTTGACAAAAAAATTACAATTCACATCTTTATGTTTGAAGCCTGAAATGTGGCGAAAGATTGCAGGATTCAAGGGGGGCGAATACTTTCGCAAGGCACAGTGTGTGTGGGTGTGTATGTGTGTGTGTGGTTGTGTGCGCGTATGCATGTATGTATATATATTCCTAGGGAACTGTATTCTTGCTCTGCATATTTGGGCCGTCAATGACAGCAATGTAGCACCCAGAAAATACAGAATATGGCGACCAAGCTCCGTTGGAAATGGGCTGATTTGTCTGCTGGGAATTTGTGTCAGCGAATATCAAATAGTTGTCTTGCTGCAACAAACAACGATTCACCATCGCGTTATTTATGCGTTTTCCTTCTAATTTCGCCATCACCATGGATCAACACGAAGTTTTCAGACCAAACAAAGTACCGCAAAATGCATTTTGTGTCGCTTTCTCGGTCAGGGGCGTTCCAAACGTGACGTCACGTGGGGATTGTCATCAACTCGAAAACAGGACTTCCTGAATATTCAGTGCGATCTTAAAACTTAAAATATAGCGATATGCGGTGGAATCTTTGTAAAATACGCTCAGTAGAAGTCACTTGAATTGATTTTACAAATTATGGACACAACTTGTCCAGAGGCGTCGGTTTTCCTTTAAATAAACATACAAATAACAGCATAAAAGCCATGGTCCGAGAAGAGGATATATTTTGAAGCAATCTAGTTTTGTGTTGAGCTTTTGTACACACTTATGATTTTTCTGTTCTTACCTTGCATAGGTATGATATGGAAAAACCAAAGGCCTTGCCATTGCGGGACCCTGCGTTCATATAATTGCCAACAAGGAGGATGATCTGCAGCAGCTTAGAGAAGGAGGTGCTTTTCCTGAGCTCCTCACAGGCAGCCGTCACAGACACCACATCCGGTTTAATGTTGTTCAACTGTTCCTCAAACTGTAGCTTAAACAGGATGGCCTGAAGCCGTGGGCCCAACCGCTTCACACTTGAGATCTGGGAAAAGAGATGAATGAACGGTGTGTATGGATTTGCATGAATGAGGGGGGTTTCCACCGTTGAACAAAACAATGTTTGTTTTGTTAGTTGGACTGTCACAGTGACAAAAAAAACATAAGCAATGCTCTGTATATAACTGCATGCCTCCTTACCACCACTCCGAACTGTTCAGCCTCAGCCAGGTCGTCATATTCATCTTTCATCTCTCCAAGGACACTAAGCTGCTCTGGTGCAGGCAGCTGCTTGATGATGTTCTACACACACACACACACACACACACACACACACACACACACACACACACACACACACACGCACGCACGCGCACACACACACACACACACACACACACACACACACACACACACACACACACACACACGCACGCACGCACGCACGCACGCACGCACACACACGCACACACACACACACACACACACACACACACACACACACACACACACACACACACACACACACACACACACACACACACACAATTAAAATAATTTCTTTTGAAAAACTTTAGGTATATGACGGAGAGCAGCTCTATATCAACAATAGGTTTTGTAAAATTGATTACATTCTGTCCAAAGTATTATTCATTCAAATACATCTGTGTAAGCTCTCAGTCGTACAGAAGTAGTCCATCGATGAAAAGGTTTCTTCAGCCGTCATCTGTACTTCTTTGAAGGTGTCGGACATTTCGCTTCTCATCCAAGAAACTTTAGTTTGCTGACGAAGTTTCTTGGATGAGAAGCGAAACGTCCGATACCTTCAAAGAAGTACAGATGACGGCTGAAGAAACCCTTTCATCGATATTCATTCAAATGTTAGAATTGTTGATATAACTCCTCTTAATCAGTTCACATTCAAATATGCATGCCTCATTAAGACTCCAAACAGTACATCTTACTTTCTACGCTAGAAAAGATACAACACATCCAAGTTACAACTTCAATTATTTTTAGATTTTTTTTGTTGTTAAAAAAGTAACATACATTGTTATAATAATAATAATAATAATAATAATAATAATAATAATAATAATAATAATAATAATAATAATAATAACATTATTTCTAAGCGCCTTTCAAAACACCCAAGGACACTTTACAGTCACAAATAACAATGGAACAATAAACACAAGAACAATAAAACTAAATAAAAAAAAACTAAATTAAAAAAAAATTATAAATGATAAATGTTTTGGTAATAATACAGAAATGTAAACACAAAATAAGTTTAGAAATCATAGTGGAATGTGTACCTGAACCATAGATTCTGTGAGGACCTTCTCATTAACTTCCAGGATACAGTTTTTGATTTCTTCATATGGAAGACGGAAGGATCCGAGAAAAATGGCTGCATGTATACACACAAAAAAGTGAAATATATTTATGTAGTGGAAGATTTTCAAGAATGAAACACTGGTATAATGTTGTTATGGAGTGCATGTGCGCACATGCCTCGTTTTAAACAAACCGTTGTTTACACTTACACAGGTTTTGTGAGGTCTTTGAATCAAGAACCTTCAGCTCCTTGACTTTCTTTTTCTGCACCTGCTTCTTTTCATCTGCACCCTCTGGTTCCTTTTTGGCTGGGATGATGACAAAGAAGAAAAATCAGTGATTTAGTCATTTGAAGGACCTTGTTTGAAACACAATGTCCTCCCATGTTAAAAGTTGGAGGCAAAGCAAGTAATAACAGGGAAACGAGCAAGGCGATGATAATAAACTCTGCTCTAGCTCACCTCAAAGGTGTTTTATGCCATTGAAGTAACAGTTGTAAAGCCTGCTCATACCAAAACTCATACAAGGATACCTTATGGACTTTTATTTATATATTTGGAAGTTAATATTTGGATGACAAGGTAGAAAAAAGAAATTGTCAAAGTGTTCCAAGAAGTGGAGGAGCTAACTACAACAGATAAGTTCAACGAGAAACTCAGGGGCCCTGCTTTCCAAATATGTATTTATTTTTTTCCCCACAATGTATATCATTGACATTGCTGTTTAGTCAAAGATTAATGAAAAAACAATATTTCCTGAGGGAACACACATCAACACATTGACTGTGAAAATAACGGGCTTTGATAAAAACAACAGGCTGCTAATATTTAGATATCATAGTCATGTTTTGCTGCTTTACCAATGTATATTGCTGACGACTACAGCCCCTTGAAAGACACAGTTCTAATGGTTCAGTTTGTTCCCTAAAGCTCATACCCTTTTGGTAACAGCATGTCTACCTATGACTAGTGACGGTGAGCGCGGGGTTTGGTGTTGTTACGTCAAAATTCATATTTAAATTCAGTTGAGACGGTGTAGTGTGAAGCAAAAAACAGTTGATATAGGGCCAAATATATTTGGATAGTAGCTTCCCTTAATAAATAAAATCATCTATAATTTTTAATTTATGATGTTGCCTTTGAGAGATTAAAGTTGGTTATGTGATATGAAAAGTCCAAAAGTGAACTACGTATATGAAAAAAGTAAGAAATAAGGATTGGGATTTTTTCATGACAGACACAAATGTTTAACACAACTGTACTTATAGATTAGAGTTTGACTGATGTCACACATACATTCAATACTCATTCCAGATAAACACAACCTGAATTAATCTGAACCATCACCACTGAATTGAGGAAACTGACATTTGTGTGTGAGACCATGCTCTGAGATGAAAATAAGGGATACTAAGTCTCTAAAGCTTGGAAAATGTGTTTGGACGTTTTTAGTTAGGAGGGCTTTTGCAATGGGCTTGCAGATACAGTGCATTTTATGAGACACTCACACTTGACAAATATGTTTGTTTTAATGGGCTTGGACAAGCTCATAATTGTGACAAGGGATGTGTCATTTTGGATCGAGCGGACAAGAATCAGACATGAAAAAAACAAGTACTTTTGATTTGTGCACATTCCAGGTCAAAACTGGACAGAGGCAAGGTCAATTTAATTTAAGGGTCAGGGGCGAACTATGTGTCACTCTATTCTGGTTGACCTATAATCTCAAACAATCCAGTTATTCTGAGAGGATACATTTTCATCATCATGAGGTTAATGTGTGAAAGATGACAAGGAAGCATGTGCGTGTATGCATGTGTTAGTGTGTGCTCCATCAAGTACTGTCTGTCTGTTCACTAGCCAATGACAACAGAGAGAGAGGTGGTGACATCACAACCGATTCATGAAATGGGGGCGAGGAGTAATACAATTTGTAAAATGGCTGCCTTGTGGTTTCCACATGCCCAGTCGGCTTCCATTTGTAAGCCGATAGCACCCCTAGTGGCTGCTATGGAGTGCTACACGACGTTCACTGTAGGGGAGGGGGTAGGCTGATGATAAACATGCTTATTCCAGCGCATAGGCTATCTATTTTTATTTTTTTTTAGAAAATTAGATAATTCATTTTCCACATGGAGCAGAAATACTTGACTGAAAATAAGAATTAAAAGAGAATGTTTAACATGAGTCCCCCCTCCCACATTCTCCTTGAGTTCGCCCAATAGATGCGTGGCATTGAGTGATGGCGAGGAAAATATGGGAGTTTGGGGGTTGTGTGCGCGCAGTTGTGCGCGCGTGTGGGCGCGTGCGTTCGCGGGGTCACGCAAGTATGTGTCACAAAAGACACAAGTTTATTCTTTTTTTTGCCTACTACTTTTGATTAGAACTAAAAATGGAGACAAGAACGGGGAGAGGCCGGGTGGACAAGATCACGAGGAGGCAAGTCATGCAGAGGTTTCTCTCAATGAGAGACAGAGAGAGAGAGACAGAGACAGACAGAGAGAGAGAGAGAGAGAGAGAGAGAGAGAGAGAGAGAGAGAGAGAGAGAGAGAGAGAGAGAGAGAGAGAGAGAGAGAGAGAGAGAGAGAGAGAGAGAGAGAAAATACAAAGCGGAGTCTGTTGGTCAGTCAGCAGCCCAGTCCCCCCCCCCCACCTTCTCTTCTCTTTCTGTATCCTTAAAAGGAAAAAAAGTGCGGTGGAAGATCACCAGGCTTTGTGTGAACAATATGAAAAAAGTTTTTGCGGCTTCTCCCCTTTTTTCTTTCATTCTATATCTATTCATCCTTACATCACTGTTGTCTGGAGTTTATTTTTAACCTGCTAAAAGCTTTCAGATGATACTCTACTGAATGCAACACAACGTTGTTTTGTATGAGCTCCCGGGAGGCAGAATGGGGCGAAAAATACACATACAAATACACAAACACAAACACACACGGGCGCACACTTATATAACTAATTTTTCCATTCCTGAAAACGTTCCAGGCCAGGATTGTCGTAACTGGGACGGGGGAGGGGGTTTTAAGTTTCAATGAGTGTGTGCGTGTCTTGTTGGAAAAATTTGCTCAGGAAAAGAACACGACACAAAGACTTCCCCCCCTTTTCTTTAGGAGAACACGGGGGAAACTTGTGCGTTTGAGTGAAAAACTTTACATCAAGGAAAGGAAAAAAGAGCATAAAGTTCTTTGTATAAAGTAAACAAGAGGCCAGACGTGTGGCAGTCAGGGGAACAGCTGTTGTCTTGGTCCCTTTAAGCTTTAAATGTCCAACATGCTGCCACTCTCCATAGAAATGAGTATACACGTGTTACATTTTAAGTGTGTTTGACAGGGGGAGAATAAGGGGGTTTCCACAGTAACTGTGAGACTCAAAGAGTCTCTTCATCCTGTTTTTCACAGTGAAAGGAAACGGTTATTGTGTGTGCGTGTGTGTGTGGAAGGGCGGGGGGGGGGGGGGGGGGGGGGGGGGGGGGCGCTGGCGCGTGATTGTGTGAAAAGGACCAGATGGCAGGGTGGGGCAGAGCGGAGGGGTTGCGAGGCAGGATGTGGGCGGGCTCGGATGCGGGGGGAAGGTTTATGGGAGGGGCTAAGACCTTGCTCCCTTGCGCTCCCCTGGCGCATGTTAAACGCAACTGCAGTTAAGAGTTTAGGTGCAAGAACTTTGTTTTATTCAAAATAAACGATATCCACCTATCGAAATTAATTAAATTGAATACAAATGGCTTACTGTACACACCTTTAGTTTAATATAGGCGTATTTACCCGTTGATGATTATATTTGGTTTGTTGGAGCTACACAATTGACACACCACATTTTATCAATTTTTCAGATTTTCTTTTACATTTTTTAAAAAAATATTATAATAAAAGTATTTTGCACAACTATCCAGGTTCTGGCAATATACATATACATCGTGTTTCATCGTATGATTGTAATCACGTATTAAGCAGTTTGATGAAATACTAACATTTCCTGTTTTTTTTTTGGTATGAATTGGATTGGATTGGATTGGATATGCCTTTATTAGTCTCACAGTGGAGAAATTTACATTTCACAGCAGCAAAGTGATGAAAGGAATGAAAGTAGAAAAACGAAATACATGAGCTGCTGGAAAGGCAGCCACTCTCGCGGCGCCGTCTTGAAGTCAAAAGAACAAAAAAAAACTAAATAACAAATAATATGACAGCATAGAGACAATATGACAAAACAAAGACACAGAGAGACATTCATTCTTCAGGACTTGCTGTACCCTCTTTGTGATGACATGAAACAAATAAATAAAAAAAATATTTTTTACATTTGTAATTAACGCTTAAAGAAGGAAAGACAAAGTATACATTTGAATTGTATCGTAATTGAATTTGGTTTTATTTCGAAAAAATACAATTTAATTGGCTGAGTAGGAGCATGTTACAAAATTATGTTTTGAATGAGTAATCAGCATTTTTGATTTTCGGGTGTGCTATAAGTACACATTTTACGTCTTTTTTATTTAAGTGTTTAACGTGCATTTCTTTAACACAAAAATAAATAGAGGATGCAAAAAGTGAGCATCAGTGAGCAAGTGGCTGTTTATCAGTGGAGTCACAGTGCCCTCCAGTGGACATATTTGTGTACTCCCAGTAGATGCTGCAACTCTTGTCAGCCCTCTCGCACACGACACTGTTTATTACCCAATTTATTACCCAAATCTTCCATCACTGATGTTGCAAGTGAGCAAAAAGAGAAGGATAAAAGGCTACTGGTGCAGTAAAAAAAGAGGTAGACAAGAGAGGGAAGCATTTAGAACGGATAATTATAGAGAGCACAGAATTGGATACTGTGCGCGTGTTGTTCTCTCAGGGCTGTTGTGACCTCTCTCGGCTCTTCTGGGCATGAAGGTCCTCAGAAATGACACACACAACATAATTACTGATCACACATACACACAAGCACACGCACACACACATACACACGAAATACGCTGTCTGCATTGCTGATAAGGATTTGATGTACCAATGCACCACCTTGAACTCAAAATTCACACTTGCTGAAACCACACCAAAAGCACATAAACCCCAATTCGACGCGCGCACGGACACACACACACACACACACACACACACACACACACACACACACACACACACACACACACACACACACACACACACACACACACACACACACACACACACACACACACACATACACGCGCAAATACACACGCTCACACACACACACACACACGCGTAGGATTGAGGTGAGCTGCAAGGGTGTCCTTTAAATTAAATCAGCCAGTCTCATTGGGAAAGTGGAAAAAAGATTTACTACAGCAATTACACCAGCTAATTACAAGGAGGGAAGACAGAGAGAACAGAGGAAAAGGATGGAGCACTGGTGTGCAAAGAGGGGAAGGAAATCAAATCAGGGAAAAGGAGTAAAATAAAGAAGGGAGGGGGGAGCAGATCCAGAAAACTTAGTGAAAAGGACAAAGATGATGAGGAAGTGACCTTGAGTGATTTACAGCAGCCAGGCCACCAAAGAAGTAAACACAAAAACACACTCACCACACCACATTTCACCTTGTCTGACTTTGACTGTGAGTGGGTGAGTGCCAAACAAAATGGCTCATGAAGAGGGGAAAGATGTCGGGCCACAATAGCAATGTTATTGCACCTGAAATTCTGTGTGGCACTTAGGTTTTCTATTTTTAACAAGTATATATTCCCTTGATTCATGGCCTGTCAGAGCAGGGTGCTCCCTCTAGCGGGATGAGAGTGCATTGCAATAGAAGCTTGGTACCTGTATATGTTAATGATTTATCCCTATGACTATAGTGTGCATCATAATGTGGTTGCCAAATCACACTGTGAGCTCCTTTCGATGTTGATAACTGAATTCTGATAACAATGAGAGGCAATGAGATCTCAGAAGAAGTACCATCTTACACCTATGCATATTCATTTACAAGTGCACCGTGGCGGAACTCATAACCTTCAAACTGAGGAAATTTTTAAATTAAAGTTGACTTGGAAAACATATATACATCATTGGGATAAATTTTCCCTGAACAAAAAAGGATTAGGTGTTCTGCTCCTGTCAGCTGTCAAATTATTATATAACCACAAGGAAAAGAGACCAGAGCATGGAGAGGCATAAAAAATATCCCACTACTCCAATGCAAGGAGTTTTGATTTATGTTAAGCAAATGAGATGAAAGTAAGATGGAGAAAAGTGGACGTCATCAATGTCATGCCATGGAGGACAGTTAAAAACCCGTTGTCGAGCGGAGCGGACATGCTCATCCTCAGCTTATCCCTCACTTTCTGTTCTCTCGTCTCCAGCCATCCATCCTGTTAACCGTCTTTATCTCTGCTTCAGTGATTCGGACAAAGAAAAGCAGTCACTCATTTGCTACCTCGTCTCTCAATCCCTCCACTTATTCTCTCCAGGCAAAAGCTTCCAGGCCTGATTAGTAATTGTGACTTGACCACATAGAGGAAGCATTGGCACTCATGCACAAACACACACTTGAGCATATACACACATAAAAATGTTGGAAGTCAAAGCGTGTGTGTATGTGCCCGTGAAAAAGATGACAACAAGGGCCAGATTTACTTAGTCTAATTAAACCTTGAGCGAGCCCCCAAGAAACCCGTGGGACTGAAGAAGTGGAATTATGCCCTTCATAATGTCAGCTGTAGCTTGCAGGAAAAACACACAGACACTGGGGAAAAAGTTGATGTGTACGCAGGCATACAGATCAGGCTGATTTCCTCTGCCCACTGTGATGTTTTTCTTCCAGGCAACATTGTTAACATGGACATGCCGAGTAAAAAATGAAAAAGAAACACCGGGAGAAAAGAAAGTAATGAGAAGCGTAAGACCAGGGATGGAGATGATGTACTAGACCAGGGGTCGGGAACCTTTTTGACTAAGAGAGCCATAAAAGTAAAATATTTAGAAATGGCTTTCAGTGAGAGCTACAACACGCACGCACGCGCACACACACACACACACACACACACACACACACACACACACACACACACACACACACACACACACACACACACACACACACACACACACACACACACACACACACACACACACATGCACGCACGCACGCACGCACGCACGCACGCACACGGCCACTTTTCAACAAAATGTCAGAATGTATTATTTAAAATAACTTTGTGATAGTACTCACCGTTAACATGAATGGTTTTCCATTGCTCATTATTGGTAAAAATCCAGCCAAACGATCGGAATGAAAGTCAACTTGCGGGCTCCATACGCGAAGTTACTGCTAGCTAGCCTGCACGCGGCTCATTAGCTTCCACACTTGCTATGCAACATACTTCTCACAGAAGTATGTTGATGCTAACGTTAACATGGGGCTTGTTAAAATGTCACTGACATTCGACTGTTTCATCGATGGTATTGTTTCACTGCAAATTAGAATCAGAACTTTTCTCTACACAAAGGCGAATCCTCGGTGTATTCAAGCTGAAGTGTACTTTGTTTTTACTCGTGTGGCTCATTTAAAGGGCCGTTTACCTGTTTCGACTGACGGCCAGTATCATCCAATCAAAATTGGGCTTTCCGCCAACTGCAGTACCAAGAGAAAATGAACAGAAAAAAGCGAGAATGTGTCTGTGTAAGCTCTCAGTCGTACAGGAGTGGTCCATCGATGAGAAGGTTTCTTCAGCCGTCATCTGTACTTCTTTGAATCCAAGAGGCTTCGTCAGCGAACTGTTCGCTGACGAAGCCTCTTGGATAGGAGGCGAAACGTCCGACACCTTCAAAAAAAGTACAGATGACGGCTGAAGAAACCTTCTCATCGAAAGCGAGAATATGTATATAGATTTATCGGCGAGCCATATGCAATCATCAAAACAGCCATATATTGCTCGCGAGCCATAGGTTCCCGACCCCTGTACTAGACAGTTAAGAATTTGTGAGGGAAAGATATTGTGAGAAGATTCAAGAGTAAAAAATGTGCAGAGCCAAGGAAAAAGACAAGGTCAATAAAGCAGGACGAGATAGCTTGTTGTGAATGGGATTTACCCACAGAGGAGAGATGTACTCAATTCGGTATAACAGTTCTTTCCATGAACTACATAACAGTGTCTTTTATGTATTACATTAAATAAAACAATAGAAATGATCTGAATCTTGAATCACGATTACACAGATTTCAATGAATGCCTTATTTCCATTGGTGAAGGGAAACTTCATTGCCACCGGGAAACTTCCGCAGGTGTTTGAACTACATCAATAATGCTGGATCATAGCCAAACTAAGTAGCTAGAGGGGCTGATACACACGATCTGACAACTTCCATCTCGATGCGGTAACCTGGGGAAAAATGTCTCTCATCAAAGTCTATCTGGTGTGCTGCAGGGTTTCCAGGTTGTGAAATCAGTTTCACCTCGCACCCAAGAGGTGTTGGGCGGGGGGAGCACCAAGTCCCAAAATAAATTAAAGAGGATGGAATATTTAAAGAGGGAGACAAAAATGCAAATCCTCTCTGAGAACATCTGTCTGTTGCCCTCTCTCAGGAATCTGCTGTGCTCTGGCCTGACTAAAAAGACAAACGTGCATGCACAAACAAGGCACAAACAAAAGCACATAATACAAGTATAGTGCCACTTAGCAGTTTTTTTGACGACGATACTAGTTCAGCGTGTTCTACCGGAAACAAATTCCTTGTGTGTTCTACATACTTGGCAATAAAGATGATTCTGATTCTACACACCTAGTCCCTCGTGTCCTTTGCGAACCATTGAAGAACATGCTGCAAATGAGACAGCTATGTGAGTCTAGGCAAATGAAAGCAATCAAATAACACACAATATGGCTCGCAGAGTGGCGAGTGCATCTATCTATGTGCTGGCACATGACTGATTCAAATGGGTGCCTGCGCAAGTGCACGCGCAAAAACGCACGCACGCACGCACACGCACACATACACAATGCCAACAAGACTCCGCACAGTCAAATCCAAATCTGGCCATAGTTTGCCCTTTGCCATGAAGAAACTATTAAGGAAAAACAAAAACAAAACAAAACATATATTTCTGCATTCCGCTAAATTCACAGTCCAAATCATTACCATTAAACTGCTTTAAAGTAAATAAACTAAACTAAAAAGTTGATAGTAAGCTACTTAATTTATCCATGGGAGCGAACAAATGTTTTTGGATGAACTGGAACACATTTTTATTAAAAGCACATACATGAATTAATGTATCATTGGAGAATAACATACAGTTACACAATAATTAGTATAATTGAAACAAATTATAGCCATTACATCATAACAAAACAAAAAAACGGACATTAAATCAGCCAAGACTAAGATGTACTTTTCACTCAGTGGATTGCATTTTTTTCCAGAAGTAGGACAAATATAAAACAATATAAAAACTAGTGCTGTCAGGACATTAAAAAATGTGTGCAGGCAACCGTTTCAGGGTCTACTGCCCGAAGAAAGCTAGGATAGGCTCCTATACCCCCCATGACTCAAGTGAGGATAAGGAGGTCCGGACAATGAATAAATTAGTGTTTGTTTTGGTAAATCTCGAAAGAATTACACAATAAAAATAAAACATACCGGTAACATCAGATCCTTTTGAAGCGCTTTGGTTCGCTTATCAAAAACAGTAACAACATTTTTCTGCGCACTGAATATTTAAAAGTCAACACTGAACTTGCTTTAGATAATAAACAATGAATAAACAGACAATTGAACCACAGTGCTGTAAGTTAGTACAGATACAACACTGTTCATCGTGACAAAATAAGAGTGTTGAAATAAACATCAATCATTCCCAGTAGTCGACAGATGGCACAAATATGCCTTGAACTTGGGGTGTTCTCAAGTTTAGTTTGCCGAAGAGCTTTGCTACGGCTAAATTGCTCATGCCTTTGCTGCTAACATTAGCTGTGGATTCACTCGTGACTGGGTGCTTTGCATTCAAGTGGGATGCTAAATTCATGCTGCTTTGGTGGGAAGCAAACCCCTTACAAAATAGGTGCAGCAGTCTCCCTTCATCAATTGGGTTGTCAGGGTGTTTTTGGAATGTAAATATTCCATTCAATGTGCCGAGAACTCTCACATGCTCACCGATGCTTACAAAGCCCGCCCAACTAATGGTAGCCTATCAGATTTGGCAAAACAAGCCCAACATAATGGCAGCTAATCAATGTTCCCTTCAGGTTGTGACTCGAGTTGTTCCCCCACTTTTCAACAACTTCAAGAAAGGAAGCCAACCTGTCAAAAGGGCTATTAGAAAAGGCAACCAACAGACAGAAATAATAAAGGCAGAGATAAAAACACACACCGGTGAGAGTTGTGGCAGGGTAATATGGCCACTTCACCAAGACAACAGGCCTGCCCTAAGCACCCAACAGTTCTGACTCTCTCATACTCAAGGGTGTTAAACATGGTGTCATGTGTTCAAGATGTGGATGACATCAAGATGCTTGTAACGACAGAGCTGTGGAGAAAAAGTGTGTCAGACACCATAGGGAAAACTTAATAGCAGAATTACTTTTAAAAAATATGTCGTTTGTGACACCAGTCCTGGGACTTTCTAAAAAACATTCATTTTATTGTACAGTACGTCTGTGTAAGCTCTCAGTCGTTCAGGAGTGGTCCATCGATGAAAAGGTTTCTTTGAAGGTGTCGGACGTTTCGCTTCTTATCCAAGAAACTTCGTCAGCAAACTAAAGTCTTACCGGTAGTTTAGGCCCTATATATATATATATATATATATATATATATATATATATATATATATATATATATATATATATATATATATATATATATATATCCATATCCCTACTGTCCAGACATGGTGGTGCCAGACTCTGCTATGATAGGTCCCTGCTCTCAGGTTAGGGGGAGCAGAGGACTACTCCCTGCAGCTGCTCCACTGATTGTTCCTGTCGTTCAGACTAACGACTGGCCTGATTGCCCCACTTCGACCGGTATCACCTCATCAGTATTACTAATCCTATGTTGTCTAAGCAGGCTATTGTATGAACGATCCAAATTGAATCTCACCCCACCAAACTGGTTTAATGAAGGACTTAGTTGTTTTATGAAAATCGCTTCTTTTACTCCCCTTTCAAACCATCTATGTTCTTTCGCTAAGATTTTAACCTCATTGACATCAAATGAGTGGTTGCTAGCTTTTAGGTGCATATGTACTGCCGATTGAGGCCCACTAGTATTATCCCTGCGATGTTGATTAAGTCTAAACTACCTAGTCTAAACTAAGTTTTTTGGATAGGAAACGAAACGTCCGACACCTTCAAAGACGTACAGATGATGGCTGAAGAAACCTTTTCATCGATTGTACAGTACGGTACTGTTGATGACGAACAAAATGCCAGTAAAATTAACATTTCACACATCCGAGTCTTATTGTTTTTAATTTATCCCCACAAATTTTCAGCCTTCTACCAGAAGAATAATTTATTTATTACACCTGTTGTGTACACTTCATACTTATGAGCAAGCATGTGAGGGTATGACAAGCTTGGTATCGCTCTGCTGACTGTCTTGTCTTTTCTCATGGCTCACTGAGTACGTCAGCCTGCATTGGCCCTCGGTCAGCAGCTAGTGAGAGATGGCAGAGCCATTAAAATTTAACTCACTCTCTCTCCACTCACTGACGAGAGACTGAACGAGAGACCGCACAAGCAAATGGCAAGCAGCCAAACAAAGATACACTAGCATGTATGACATCACAGATATGCGCACACACACACAAGCAGACAAACCAACTTATTCCCTCTGAGTCAGTCAGATGCGATTGTCAGAGATGGGAAGCGACGGAGCAAAAGCTCCAATACAGATGGAAAGTAAAGAACAAGATGGAACAGATTACCACTCGGAAAGCTGCACACATCTGATGCATGGGCGGCCATGGAAATGAGTGACATCAATTCAGCAGTGGAAATGGAGACTTGTCAGTGGGACTCATCGCACATCACCTTATTCCACCCCCTCCCCTAACCCTACCTCTCACTGCCAGACTATAAAGCCACACTTTCAATAACTAGAAGCCATCAGAGTCGGCTTCTTACGTCTCCATAACCAACCATTTTTTTGCTCCCCTTTCTAAATCCACCCTCCTCTCATTGAATACTTTTTGACACGTCACTTTTTCATTTGTTGGTGCCTTCATGCGATGTCTGTCTGCATCTCTCTCATGCTGTTGCTCTCATGTCCTTGCCCAATGAAGCGGCGGAAAGCAGGCGGCGCGTGGAGGCCGATGGGTTCCTGATTAAGAATCGAGGTGCAACATAGCAACAGTTAACAAGAATGCACGTTTGCATTAGTTAGCATTCGCAAGGTCCTTTGCATTCAAAATACTCCTGCCCACGTCTTCATCATACCGTTCCAGACCGGAGCCTTGCTACTTTAATTATTAATCTAAACCCAATTATAAGATCAAGAAGACTCCTTAAATTTCATCCCCACCCAACATAAATAATCAGCATGCCCAGACACTCTTTTCAGTCCTCTAGGCCAACAATTTGAATTTCACACACGCACACACACCTAATCAGAGGTAGAGGCAGGTTACAGTCATTTAATCATCAAGTGTTTGCACAACTGTGTTTCAGACAAGACTGAGAACCAATCACATACACATGCCCGCGCACACAAATCTTAAGCTATACATACAGGGTCACAAAATAAACCATGCCCATAATATTGCTGAGATTGCTGAGATGAACCCATTACCATCATAACAGTACAAAAATACAGAGAGGTGGAAAGAAGGTAGCTATTTCTTGTGTCTGTGCGTATATTCTCGCAAAGCTGACTTTGTGCTGCCTGGAGTGGTGATTGGGAACCTTTACAAATGTCCTTCTCTTTTTTAGCCCACCGTTCATGTCAAATTGACTTGCCAGCCTCACCACCATGTTTGTACCTCCCCACTCTAGCGCTCCTTTTCCCCTTGGCTAAACTCTGAGCAAGATTATGTTTCTGACATGAGTGAGGGCTAGACCAAAAGGAAGAGGAATGGGAGGACTGAGGATGGGGACACAGCAAATAATTGACTTGAGGAACAAACAACTGGCAACGGGTTTTGTACCATATAGGGTGGCATGAGGCGGGGCGGGGGGCATTAGCCCTTAATCCACATCCAGCATACACAAATGTAATAGATAGATACTGTACGCATATGTTCAAAAAGGAAACTTGGCAAGGTGGAATAAAAGTAAAGTACACCGGTCCCTATCATCTTTTCTGTAGTCGAGCATGCAGACCGTGCACTGGCTGACTCATGTCCTCAGACGAATGGCATTTGCCTCTTTTTTTCATCTTTCTTCTCCCACACTGTTGCTGTGGTGATAAAATTATCATTTCTTTCCTTTTGTCTTTCCTTCAACGGGTGGATAGGAGGTGAGGACCACAGGGACACAAGAAAGGAGTGGGAGCGCATGAAAAGGTATGGCGAAAAGGCATGATGAGGAAAAGGGGGAGAAATGAGGCAACAGACTAAAGACAGAAAATGTGAGCAAGCATTTGACCGACAGGTGAAGAAAGGGAGATAAAAGCAAAATGCAGGGAGTGAAAGAAGGACACACACACGCAGAAAATTTAAATGAAAAAAAAAACTGACCTTTAAAAATACAAACTAAAAGGAAAAAAATGCTGTGAATTGAAAGAGGTGGAGTTGAGATTGTGGGGGGCAGACTGAATTAGATTATGCTGAATCGAATACAGAAAAAAGTAAAAGGAAATGGGAAAGAAGAGTCATTATTGGAAAGGAGTTCTTCATGGGAGAGAGCAAGTGAGGAGGTCAGAAGAGAGTCAGAGAGACAGCCGACCTAAACAGACAGAAAGAATCTTAATCAGACATCTGAAGAAGGGAATAATAAGGCTATCTGACAGCAAATGTCAACTCAGGGAGGGGAAGGAAATGAAGTCAGAGAACAGAGGGAGGGAGGGGTGGGTAAGTGGGCAGAATGGAAATGGAAGGAGACAGGAGACACCATCCACCAGGAGCAAGACAATATTTCAGTTGATCAGATGGAACAAACCGCCTGAAAATATTATTCCCTAGATCCCACCAGCCTCAGGTTACACAGGTGGATCATTATAAAAGAATGCAGACCAATGTGCATGTACACCATAACATTAAAGGACAACAACCAACATCTCCGGACAAGTTGTGTCCATAATTTGTAAAATGGCTTCAAATGACTTCTACTGAGCGTATTTTACAAAGATTCCACCGCATATAGCTATATTTTACGTTTTAAGACTTGCGCTGAATATTCCGGAAGTCTTGTTTTTGTGTTGGTGATGAGTCCTCACACTACATCACTGAAGGAACGCCGCTGACGGAAAAAGGACACATTGTAGCAGTCCTTCCATCACATCAATGCATTTTGCTGTACTTGTTTGGTCTGAAAACTTCGCGTTGCACCAAAAAGAGGTAGAAGAGGGCGACAAAGCTCCGTGTAAGGAATTGATCAGCCTGTGGAAACGGGCTGATTAATTCCTTATACGGAGCTTTGTCGCCATTTTCTGCCTCTTTTTTAGTGCTACATTTCCACCTCCTATTGCCTCAAAATGGCACGGAATAAATTCTTTCATCGATTGCAAACATGTATGCTTTCCTCTTCAGAACTATTTGAATCATATTCATAACTGGATGAGTAACAAGAAAGCATATTCTCGGAATCTGAAGCCATTGTTTTGATTCTTCAGCAAGGCAAGACAAGACGTCTTGGGGTGACGCCACAAACAAGGGGGTGGGACCTTCTGAAACTGGCCACTTCTGGGTTAATTTTTTTTAAAGATTTTGGACACTTTAAGTCATTTTTATTGGTGTTTTGCATTTGACTGCTTTGTCGCCCTCTTCTGCCTCTTTTTGGTGCAACATGAAGTTTTGCAAAAGACATTGACGTGATGGAAGGACTGCTACAATGTGTCCTTTTTTTGGTCAGGGGCGTTCCTTCAGTGACGTAACGTGAGGACTCGTCACCAACTCAAAAACAAGACTTCCGGAATATTCAGGGCAAGTCTTAAAACGTAAAAAAAGCTATATGCGGTGGAATCTATGTAAAATACGCTCAGTAGAAGTCATTTGAAACCATTTTACAAATTATGGACACAACTTGTCTGGAGACGTCGGTTGTCCTTTAAGTGCCTGTCTAAGGAATGTTGCCCTTGAGGTAACCTTGACTGATAATTCCCCCAAGTCCAGCTCTGCTTTTACAGCCAAACCTACACCATCTATTTTTATCACCAAGTTACTTTCAGCGTAGGCCTGCTCCTGTCGAATATTATGAACGTTCTTGGTTGTTGTGTGGTCAGGTAAGGTCAGGTGTGCACTTTCTCAACATGTTATCTGTAAAGCGATTGAAAGTCAGTGTCTTTATTTTTACATCTGCGGGAGTGTTACAGGAGATTGTTATAGTTAGTCCTGGGCTATATATTTTGAAATTAACAAACAATATTGATGCTGCGTTGTTTCAGCGATCACAGCGGTGATCATCACATTAAGTGCAGGACAGAAAACAACACATAGGACTTAACATCCCGCAAAATATTCTGCTTAACCATGTGATGGTCCGACCTTCCAAAAATTGGAGCCATCTTCCAAATTGTGCCTTCTTTTCAGTGTTTGAAATGTAACATTTAGTTTGCCCTTTGAGGGGCAGTTTTAGCCAAGCAATTTGATGTCAACGCTCTATTCTAAAACGTCAATTTTATTTCATAGTGAATGCAAGAGTTTGTGTGTGTGTGTGTGTGTGTGTGTGTGTGTGTGTGTGTGTGTGTGTGTGTGTGTGTGTGTGTGTGTGTGTGTGTGTGTGTGTGTGTGTGTGTGTGTAAGAACAACATGCCCAACCCCAACAGAAGGTTAAAATTTTAAGAGACAAAAGGTAAAGAAACATGTGATTGGCCTTCCTAAATAACGAATGGAAGGTTCTGAGATGCATACTTCCTTTGTTGTATTTGATTTGACATCAAAAACATGTAATTATAAAGAGCATCTATCACCTCTATCGAAACATACCTATCGAGTGCATGAGCAGATGTAATCATCAGAAAGTACAAACACAGATGGGAATCTTGGCAAACATCCCCAAAGATTATAACGGCATTCATTTCAACCACTTATTTGTCAAAAGGTCAAAGAAAGACAGCGGTTACTTAAAATTCTCCACGTGCATTTTCCCATAAACAGTTTTCACAACCACACCTCCACCCTGTTTCTTGCTAAGGACATCTTCCCAATCACTTGTTCTCTCCCTGCACAAGTCTCTCTTTCTTGACACACATGCACATGGCGCACACATGCACACGCGCACAAACGCACACGCGCGCACACGCATGCACACACACACACACACACACACACACACACACACA
This sequence comes from Hippocampus bargibanti, assembly GCF_051943395.1. Taxonomy (NCBI): domain Eukaryota; kingdom Metazoa; phylum Chordata; class Actinopteri; order Syngnathiformes; family Syngnathidae; genus Hippocampus; species Hippocampus bargibanti. Next base: position 8,916,043 of record NC_142735.1, read on the forward strand.
CACACACACACACGCACGCACGCACACACACACACACACACACACACACACACACACACACACACACACACACACACACACACACACACACACACACACACACACACACACACACACACACACACAGGCATGCACACTGAGTAATGGAGGGAGCAAAGGATAGTGGCAGAGAGCAATAAAAGTGTAATTTGCTCCAATTTACTCAGGAAACCAAATGTACTTTTTGTGTTACGTTGTAAGCAGTTAAAATTGAGAAAGCCGGCATTATACACAAGGCAAGCTCACATGCAATCCATGGAAGAGCACCATAGAAGTCAGAGTGTAAAAAAGCATAAGTAAACACCATCTTTTTCAAAAATTCAGAACTGAAATGTTTTTTTCCTCTCTCCTCACAATATTTCTTCCATTTTGTTTCACCTGTTCAACCCTTTCTTCTCCCTCTCTTCAACCCCCCCCCTCTTATTTCCTTTCTACATCTCTTTTGCACTTTCTACTCTTAACATGTTTCCCTCTCACAGTCGCCAGGCCACCCTTAGAGCTGTCTTTTCTTTCCATGTCCCTCTCCATTTCCACCACTCTTTGAGCAGTCTTTTCTTTCCATGCCCCTCTCCATTTCCACCACGGAGTTAATAGCCTGATCCTTTGTTCTTGGTGAACAGCGGGGAACAATGGTGGAGTGGGCTGGTGGAAACTGCACGCAGTGAGAGAGAGTGGCAAGGCAGAGAAGGCTGTGAGGAGGGGGACAAATACGAATGGTGCAAAGAAAGAGTGCAAACGTGGAGGGGAGGCTGGTTGTTTGCAGGGCAGCAGGGGCACACAGGCTAATTACACTCGGTTCTATCCACACCGCAATTAAATCCTGATGAACACAAGCACACATGTATACATCACCCGCCAGAAGTGCATTTACTCGACAACATCAGACACAGTGGAGGTGGTAGAGAGGGAGAAGGGAAGAGGCTTGGAAATTGGGTTGGAGGTAGGGGGCAAACAAACAAATACAAGGCCAAAAATCTTCATGTTTTTTTTGGTTTGAACAAGTACGATACAACTTTGTACAGTAAAGTCTCGTTATATCGATATTCAAGGGAGTCCGAAAAAATATCGATATAACCGGGACTATCGATATATCCGACCCTGTTTGCATGTAATTTTCTCCGTGCGTGCATAGAAATAGTATCGATTTAACCGGGACTATCGATATATCCGATATCGATATAACGAGACTTTACTGTATATAATCAGAATCAGAAAGCCTTAATCATCCCACAATGGGGAAATTTGCTTTTTTTCAGAATCAGAAAAGTGGAGTGGAGGAGTTCAAGATTTGAAAACAAATATCTCAAAATGAACTCTAAAATGTAATGGAAATCAGTGAAGAAAAATTGTAATTGGTTTGAATTCATTCGACTGAGGTTCAATAGAATAGGCTTGAAGAAGTTAGATTTTTTGGGTTGACAAAACACCAGTTAGCCTGGATGTGGGCTAAAAATGTAAAACCCTTTACTTCATTAATATAGAAGTAACTGTTGACCAACTGTACACTATAGTAACCAGCTGGCTACATTTGATTTTATTCTTAGGGTGATTATTCTCACTTAACCTGTGGCTGGCTAGCTTTTGTTGCAATGAAAGACTGTAGTTTATGGATAATTGGCCCGCTTTCTGGGGCTGACCCAACCGCGTGAGGTTGAATTGCCTGCACCCTAACTGGGAAGGCGCCATTACTCTTTCTAGAAACATCGATTCCTGTTTGAGACCTCCATGACAGTCCACATGAGAGAAAGCAAGGGGAGATGCAATCTGCGATCCGGTAAGAACAGGCATGGAGTCTGTAAGCCAAGAACTAACAAGAGGTATTTGTGACAACACACATAGCTTTTTACGTCGATTAGAGTCTTACGTTCTACATACTGATTCATCATCCTAGTTGCATTGCATATTGAAATATTTTTCACTGAACTTCTGCTACACAACAGGGATAAAAACTATTATTTTGTTTTCATCTTATCTATGACACAGTGCTCGTTATCAATAATAGTACACAAGAGGCAACAAATGAATATCTGATTCCTACAATCGTAATCTCCTGCCATGCTGATAATCAAGCTGATAATAATATGGGACCCGAGCAATGCAATCTTATTAATCTTCCGATTAGAAATCCTGTGACGATGAATATATAGTTTATTTCAGCCTATTTTATTGAACCTCAGTCGAATGAATAGCAGATCACTGTCCTCAAAAGCCCTGCAACTGAATGAGTTTATTAGAGACCATAATTCTTTGCGAGAACAGGTTAAAGTGATTTTACTACCAAATGAGGGTCTGCCTCTCAACATTGGACATTTGTTGCATCATCATAAGAAAGGTGTAGGACTAGCCCTTATTGTTGAACCTGCTCTCAAATTTGCGCTCGTTCTAACAACGGCTTAATATGTTCTAGTTATATGATCCACAGCATCATTTTAGCTTGCAGTTATCTCTTGCCATCCTGACTTGTACTATGGCTTATTAAACAATTTTTAAAACATTGCAACTGATTTGGTGACTCATTACAGCAGACTTTAGCATTCATAGAAATCTACTATTGGAACCACATACACCAGAGTTTCAGACAATAATTGAAACTAATTATTGATGTGTTGCATAAAAATAGCAATACTTGAGATTTTGAAAGAATCCAGTGTTTCACAATTTAGGACCTTCCATCTCAAATATTATCGTTACTTTCCCCGGGTACTGTACCAGCAGCTTATTCGAGCCCTACCTAAGCGACCAAACTTTGAACCAGAGTCTCAGTAATTACTGTATTTACAGTAACCTAAAAGGATTAGTTTTTGCAGGGCTGAATGTCTATTGAGACGCATCAGTTATTTTTTAATATAAAAATGACGATTGCAGCAATGACGAAAATGTCTTCTTTTTATTTATCGTTTCTCATCTGCACAAATAATAAGGGGTCTCACTATGATTTATTTCTCTCTAGGTTAAGACTACAATGTACACCAAACAATTCTGAGAAGGCACCAAAAGAGTGTTTCGAGTTGTAATGGTGAAAGACAAAACAACAGAGACATCTATGGGGGTCAAAGCACGCTGGAAGGTATACGTTACTCATCACATACACTTCTTCCCTCTTTTATTTGTCCTTCACCCATGGCTTAACATTATTTTCCATTAACATGCATCCCAGAGTCACACGTGTTGTGTCTGTCTTCTTGTATAATTCATGCAGTTTAATGCTTGGCCAGACTGTGTGCATGTGGGAGTTAAGGGGAGAAACTTTCTGTTAAAGATCAGCAATGTGTGGCAACATGTGCAAAGACCAATGCATTGTACACCACACATATGTACACATAGAATAAACCAAAGGGTGTTGCAAGTATGGCAAATCACTCACTTAGACCAAAACGGAAACATGTAGATTCTCACCACTATGCATGGACTCACATGCACATAGAGGCTGCGATGAGGAGTGAAATGAATCGCGTATTTAACAGTCAAACGTGTCCTGTTTCACTTTCATTGCCTCAGTCCATTTTCATAATGCATTACAACCAAAACTGAAAAGAAAGGGAGACAAGGACCACGGAGGAGAAAGACGAAGATATGTGTTTGCGTGAGTTTGCATGTGTGCGCATGAAGAAATAGTGGGAAATGAAAAAGGAGGGAGCAGAGGAGAAGCATCCTCAAAGTAACATAAAGCTTCTGGGTGTGTGAGGGAGCAAAGAAACAAGATAAGGATGAAGGGAATGAAAGAGTAAGAAAAAGAGGAGTTTGTCTCCAAGGCAAAATATGGCAATAGAAAGTGTTGACAGGAGGCAGAGACAGATTGGAGAGATGGCTAAAGATGGGATGCAATGCTAAGTACGAGAGATGGGGAGAATGATTTAGTAAAAGTTTAATTGTGTCTGTGTTGAATGAATGAAACTTTTTTTTGTGCATGCTTGTGCACTTGCCCCTGGCATTTCAGTGAGTTTGCGTGTGTGTGTTCATTTTTTAATCTTTCCCTGGAAATGCAAACATTTCAAATAAAATTTTGTGCAATCATCATTTTCAACTTTCACCTACATATGATGATGATATACTGATATATGATAATATAAAAGAAAAAACTGGAATGCATCCACTTTGATTTATGATTTTTGTTTCCTGTCAGATGGCACATTAAAAGAATCGTTAGTTGAGTACCACTTCCATTGCAACACTAAATTATACACCTCAGCAAACCACTGTCTAAAACCTACTCCACCACAAAAACGAACCATATTTCCAGTGTATAAGGCGCACCCTCAATGAATGGTGTATTTTCAAACTTTTTTTCCCCATATATACAGTAAAGTCTCGTTATATCGATATCGGATATATCGATAGTCCCGGTTATATCGATACTATTTCTATGCACGCACGGAGAAAATTACATGCAAACAGGGTCGGATATATCGATAGTCCCGGTTATATCGATATTTTTTCGGACTCCCTTGAATATCGACATAACGAGACTTTACTGTATATATATATATATATATATATATATATATATATATATATATATATATATATATATATATATATATATATATATATATATATATATATATAAGGGGCACCCAGAAGTTTTCCAAATATATAAATATATAAAAGTTTTCCAAATGTAAAGCACACCACATTATAAGGTGCTACAGTAGAGGCTGGGGTTATGTACTACTAGCTGCTGACAACAGTTGTGAGACTTGTGGCTCGATATGACTTAATATATAAGGCAAACCTGCATATAAGGCACAGGTAATCTTTTGAAGAAAATCAAGAGTTTTGGGTGTGCCTTATACACCGGAAAAAAATAAAATTAAATAAATAGTTGACATTAAGAATCATACAGTAGGGTGACTAATTGAGACAAGACTACCGGTAGTACCAAAGGAAATAGGGAACTGCAAGGCCAGCCGAGGAAGAAACAAAGAACAAAAAGACATTAGAAGCAGACTATAAAAAAGGAGACCAATAAACTCCCGATTGATGGAAAATATTGTGTCAGTGCGGTTGCTAGGGGAACCAGAAGGAAATTCACTGCCGCACAAATGAATGTTATGTAGCTCATTATGGGAGAAAATAGAGGAGAGAGTTGTGAGTATAGCCTGGTATATTTGCGTGTTTAGAGCCCTGATGACTAAAAGAGAGGCAACACGGTTCTCAACAACTGAGTGCTTCATATGCCAAATACTGAAAATGCAATCAGCCATGAATGGAAACAACACGAAATATTAACATACCTCACTGAGTATGGACAGACTGGTCCAAAAGAAGCACCTCCGTTTATGAACATGAACCCCGTCCCCTTCCTTTAACTACATCTCCATTAAAAAAAAAGTATATATCAGAGTCTGGACACAGTGGAGAATAAATGACCAGCTAAATGAGAGGAGCAGTGGGAGGGGGGCATGTCTTGAAATCTTGACTCAAGCACAAAATGTAGCCATTCAGTTTGTTCTAAAGGCCTTAAAATCCATTTCAAGCAGTTCTCCCAGGAGTCAATATGAAACAAAATTAACCACACAAAGGTGTACCTTGTGCACATTTTCTTGAAATCTGTATTTCATTCATGAAAACCTTCAACGAAAGTTTTCACCTTGACAAGTTATGTATACTTTCTGGCATAATCGCTGAAGCGCAAGCATTTTTTACCTTACGTGCATCAATCAGCATCAAAGTTGAATTTTCAATTATCATCTCAAAACACCACATTCCTTATTCCCGGGTTTTCATGTAAACTAAAGTATCGATGAAAAGGTTTCTTCAGCTGTCATCTGTACTTCTTTCAAACATCTGAAGAAACCTTTTCATTGATGGACCACTCCTGTACGACTGAGAGCTCACAGACGTAAACTAAAGTAGCAAAACAAAATCGAAGTATCTATTCAAGAGAACATTGTGATTCACTTGGCTTTCTATTTGACATTAAGAGCAGTCTAATGTTTGAAAGTTTTGTAATAAAATGCTGCCAGTCTATTTACATGTGATGCTAGTGTACTGATACTGTAGCATGATGATATTTTGTCCAACATGCACAAGGTTCCACGTAAGCATACGCAACCCCACCATGCCACTGCACTCAATGAAATTGGTATGGGGCAACTTCCTCCAATTGCCCAAAACGTAATGAAAACGAAGGGTCCAGTCGTATGGAAGTGAGTCAATAGGAAATATTTATCCACAATAGCTCCACAGCCACAGTTAAAATACTAGAAAACGAAGAATGGGTAATCTGAATTAGAAAGTAATTCGTAATTACAGTAAAGTCTCGTTATATCGCTATCGGTTATATCGATAGTACCGCTTATTACGATATTATTTTCGTTTCCCTTGCACATTTCTAGTCTTTTTATGTATAATTAGTACCGTTTAGTACGATACCCGGTTGTTACGATAATCCGGTTATTACGGTGCTCCTTTTCATCCCCCGCCGGCCATTTTTGTTGTTTACATCGATATATCCGTCGCGCCATTGGTCAACTTGGTCACGTGTCTTGTTACGTGAGCCGCCATCGGTCGCGCCATTGGTCGACTTGGTCACATGAGCCGCCATCGGTCGCGCTATTGGTCGACTTGGCCGTGTGACTTTGTCACGTGACACGCCACCGGTCGCGCCATTGGTCAACTTGGTCACGTGTCTTGGTTACGTGTCACGCCATCTCATCGCGCCATTGGTCGACTTGGTCAGGTGACTTGGTTACGTGCCCAGCACTCGTGTAGCAGAGCCATTTTCATTTTCAGACGCTAGCTCGTGTGTAGCAGACGAGATTGAAGTGTTTGTGTTAAAAGGTAAAAATGGGAAGCAGAAGAAGATTGATGACTTTTTTAAATTGTATACATAATACAGTAAGATGTAAGCATTGCAGTTTCCCTGTTGTGTTATGTACATGCCCACTGTACTGTATATGAATGCAATCGTTTTTTGCAACAATGTTTCTTGTTTTGTCTGCTGAAGCGCGATGATTTTGAAAATAATTAACATTCCATACTGTGTATTAAAGGACAGCCGATGTCACTTTTTATTCAAATGCAAATAAAAATGACTTCACGCCAAGACGTCTTGCATTGCTTGTGAATCCAAACAATGGCTTCAGATTCGGATAATGTGCTTTCTTGTTACACATCCAGTTATGAATATGTTTCAAATACACTGTAGTTCTGAAGATTAAAGCATACATGTTTACAATCATTAAAGAATTATATGTGCCATTTTGAGGCAACATTGGGGGAACAAAAAAGGGAGCTAATGGCCAGCTCCGTTTCTTATATGGCGCTTGGCTGCCCTCTTTTGGCGGCTTTTGTTTAATGCAGTTCGGCGCAGGATCGGGTATATCGATAGTCCCGGTTATATCGATATTTTTTCGGACTCCCTTGAGTATCGATATAACGAGACTTTACTGTAAGTAGTAGTTAGACCAGACATGGGCAAACTACGGCCCGCGGGCCACATACGGCCCGTCAGGCTTTTTAATCCGGCCCGCCGAACTTGCCCAAATGATAGTACAAACAGTGTCTAAAACTCATGACAAAAAGTTAGCGAACAACAGGGCAGATAACTGAAAAGTTTCCTGCCCCATTTTTCACAACTTGAAGCACAATGAGACAACTAATCACATTAAAAAACATTGTCACAAAGTATAAAGTTTTTTTTAAATCAAGAATGCACCTACTACAAATGCTACCTTGCTTAATTTACGGTAAATGTGCATTGCTGTAGATTTTGCTGCAGTAGGTGATTGTCATTGCAACGTTTGCATTGCTTCCTACGAGCCACTAAGCCCCTTTCATAAGTCTCACGTACACTTTACAGTCACGGTTTAAGTAAATTTACGTTTTGTAGCGTCACATATGTTGTTAGCTTCTTTTGAATCTTTCTTCTGGGCTGAGGTTCTGTGCATCTATTTTGGAAAATGACATGCAATTGCACGACTTTGTAACGCTTGCGAAAGTCCGGAAGAAAGAAGCAGACTTCTGATTGGCTGCCGTGCCGAGTATGCAAATTTCAACTGCACGTAGTCTATGTTTGTGTGCTCGGTGACGGTACACGTGTATTGTTTGCACGTGAAGGCAAGGGCGTCAGTGAGGAGTTTGTTGAGCGCGCGGTCAGGACAAACCATCCATGATTTGGCGGAATTTAACAAAAGTAGGTATTATTGAGCTTGAATATTTTGTTGTGTAATAATATGTTTTGAATGTTGAAAGTGATTCCATTTTTCAATAAATGTTGATTTCTTTAACTTTGCCCCTTCGATGGAAACTTGTTAAAAACAGATGCAATCTTGATAAATCACAGTGCATATGTTATTTTAATCTATTTCCATTTCCTCCTCCAAGTATCTGCGAAATAGTATGTAAACGCAATATTCCTTGAGACAAATTTATTAACTGATCAGGGATATTTTTCACATTTGAAAGACAGTTAATAAATTGGGTTGTAGTGTTCTTACTGTGTTACTATGAGGTTTGTACATACTACATTTAAAGGACAACCGGCACCATTTTTTGTTTTTGTTTCCCACTGACATCAGAAAAACATTTTATAGCATCTAAAATACCCAAATCAGGCAGGCTGATATTTTTAGTTAAATGAAAAACACCAATAAAAATGACTTCAAAATGAATCCGGAAATGATCAGTTTCAGAAGCCCCACCCCCCTGTTCGTGACTTCACGCCAAGACGTCTTGCCTTGCTCGAGAATCAAAACAATGGCTTCAGAAGATGTTTTGACTCATCCAGTTATGAATATGATTCAAATAGTTCTGAAGAGGAAAGCATAAATGTTTGCAATTGATTCAAGGAGTCCTCCCATATCAATTCGAACCGTCAATGACAGCAATGTAGCACCCAGAAAATGCAGAAGATGGCGCCCAAGCTCCGTTGGAAATGGGCTGATTTGTCAGCTGGGAATTTGTGTCAGCGAATATCAAATAGTTGTCTTGGTGCAACACACAACGATTCACCATGGCGTTATTTATGTGTTTTCCTTCTAATTTCGCCATCAACACGGATCAACACGAAGTTTTCTGACCAAACAAAGTACCGAAAATGCATTGTATGTTGCTTTCTCGGTCAGGGGCGGTCCAAACGTGACGTCACATGGGGATCGTCATCAACTCAAAAACAAGACTTAATGAATATTCAGCGCAAGTCTTAAAACGTAAACTATAGCTATATGCTGTGGAATTTTTGTGAAATACGCTCAGTCGAAGTCATTTGAAGTGATTTTATAAATTATGGACATAACTTGTTCAGAGTATTTCCGGCCCAAACACTCCCTCCAAATGTCAAATTTTAGAAACCAATGCGGCCCGCGAGTCAAAAAGTTTGCCCACCCCTGAGTTAGACACATCATGGAAATTACTTTTCATGTTTGTGAATAACGTTTTGCCCAAGTACATGTTGTCAAACTCACACCTGTGGAGAAAATTAATCCTCCCAAACTGGATTACGGAATGGAGTATGACAATGCCAGGATTCAGCCTGCGTTCCAGAGTGTTCATTGCGACAACTTAACTCATCTTAACACTCCATTCTTATGCCTTGATCACATGGCAGCCATGTTTCATTTACTCCGCTTGCCTGTATTGCTTATCTTTCTGACCGTGTTTACATAGGCATATTCTATACTGTGTCACCAAACTTTAAAGGACAACCGACGTCTCCGGACAAGTTGTGTCCATAATTTGTAAAATGGCTTAAAATGACTTCTACTAAGCGTATTTTAATAAGATATTAATTTTAATCAGATAATATTTTACGTTTTAAGACACACGCTGAATATTCAGGAAGTCTTGTTTTTGAGTTGGTGACGAGTCCGTACGTGACGTCACGAAAGGAACGCCCCTGGCCGAAAAAAAAAGATGCATTGTAGGTCCTTCCATCATGTCAATGTATTTTGCTGCACTTGTTTGGTCTGGGGACCTCGTGTTGCACCCAAAAGCCGCCAGAAGAGGGCGTCCAAACTCCATATAAGGAATTTATCAGCCTGTGGAAACGGAGGTGGCCACAGGAGGTCACCATTTTGTGCCTATTTTTTGTTGAGACATCTCCCCTAAATGTTGCCTCATAATAGCACGGAATAAGTTCTTTAATCGATTGCAAACATGTATGCTTTCCTCTTCAGAACTATTTGAATCATATTCATAACTGGATGTGTAACAAGAAAGCATATTATCCAAATCTGAAGCCATTGTTTTGATTCTGCAGCAATGCAAGACGTCTTGGCGTGACGTCACGAACTGGGGGCGGGACTTTCTGAAAGTGCCCAATTCGCAGATCAATTTTTTTGCAGATTTTCGACACTTTAACTCATTTTTATTGGTGTTTTGCATTTGAATAAAAATATCATACTGCGTGTTTTGGGTATTTTAGATGCTATAAAACGTTTTTCTGATGTCAGTTAAGAAACAAAAAAAGTGACGTCGGTTGTCCTTTAACAGTGTGTGTTTGTTTCTGTTTGAGCACAGGCCACATATGTTTCTATTTTTTGCCTTTAGTCGAGTAAGGCTCAATTCTCCACACTAACATTATTTTGGAAAATTAAAGCTGGCACATTTGAGAACTCTTACTGTAATAAAACAGTATTACTTATTCAGCAACAAACCTTTGGCCTCACACTAACACCCATGTTTATGTATTTCTTTCTCGAAATCATAGGTTTTGATGACACGGCAGATGTACACATTGTGATTCCATGATTCCAGACTGGGTGAGTCTATGTTCAATAAATTATTAAGACCACTAAATATTTTATCAGACCTTCTAGTAGCAGTAGTAGTACTAAATAAACTCAACTTGAGTTGGTTGGAGTAAGATGATGCAATTTTGGTGAACACAAGGGCCCATGCCAAAGGGGAAGATGGAATGAATTGGAAAAATTAACAGGCTTTTATGCAGGCTACATCTTGCGCACCAAAGGGTTGCTTGATGCCTTTTAGCACCATGAAGTATTAAATAACCAATCTCTAAGGAGTCCCATTTGTTGTGCATATGTGTGCCTGACCACTAACTGAGTACAGTTAAGTACCAAGACCTAAATAACCTGTTTTGAAAGTGGAGGTAAAGAGAAAGAAGTCCTAAACAAGTGCCACGACTTGTTTGGGTTTGCTGGTGGTGGCAATGCTTTCTGTGACAATGTCAAGCTCTGAAGACAAAATATCACAAGCAAACACGAAGACGTCAAAAAGCAAAGCATCTGCCCATCCCGCCTGCAGTTCCCTACAGTCGCTGTCTGTCTGTCTATATACAGCGGAACCTTGGCTTACGCACTTAATTGGTTCCCAGACAGAGTGTGTAAGGCGAAAAGTGTGTATCCCAAAAATTAATCTCCCATAGGAAACCATTAAAAGTTACTATATGGAAAGAGAGTCACCTTCCATAAGGAATGTTGGTAACTCAACCTCCGGTGTGGCTTCTCTTCTTTGCTTCTTGGGAGACTATCATTTTTGCTTACTAAAAACCTCTTAATTGACACCTGTTGCTTTCTGACTTGTAAGGTCTTATGAAACTGAGGCATCATATTATCATTCATCATGTTGATGATTCTCATAGCCACAGTCTTTTTTGAATGGAACTGTTCAATAAAAGCCTGCAGCTCATTCCACTTAGCCAACATTGTCTTGATGCTCTCATTTGATGCTGCAGCCATCTCCTCCATCCGTTGCTAGCTTTAAAATCATCAATAAACAGTGAACTTCCAGGTTGCCGCATGATGATATCAGAGTGAATTTGCCGTGCTTTAGTAGCAATGGTGGACTTAGCCATTACATACTGGTACTGGGCCGTTAAGTCAGACAAACGCATACCTCGTTCGTGTTTCTCAATGATCTCCTTCTTCTCCTCGACTGTAATTTTGTTTTAAATGCAAAATGATCCCCTAATAATCACCGTCGAGGAGAAGAAGGAGATCATTGAGAAACACGAACGAGGTTTGCGTTTGTGGCGTCACATGTGCACACCGCGGCTGTCATGTGAATCTCAGCCTGACACATCTCTCACGCTGTGTGTCACTTCCCTGAGAGTAACTTTCTACGACCATTCGACAAACAAAGAGCCGGGTACCGTCCACCATTGCTACCATCCTTCGCCTAAAAGCTTTACACAAAGGCATTATTTAGTCGATGCTTTCATGTGACTAATGACACCGAAATTGTCACGTGCGAGTTGACAGCTGGGGCGGGGCCGCCGTTCGCGACCTCCGCCAACCGAAGAAGACACTTCAATTTCATTTCATTTCAACGAGTCGCTGTCACCTCACCAGTGACATGATTACGACGCCTTGCTGTGTCTTGTGCTGGCAAGTCCAAGAGTTTGCTTTGCCCGAGGTGATTGTTAGCTGCGATCGCGTAAGTTTGGTGCTTTCCGGGATCGCAAATGTGCTGGACGGATCGCCCCGCCCGCCTTCTTCTGTGGAATCATTGGACTCGCGCCTTTTGTTGGAATAAAATCTCTGCCAGCACCTACGGGACTCGAAGTGGATGGAGATGACATCGAGGAGCTTGTTGCTGACCATAATGGGGTCCTCAACACAGAGGATTTGATTTGCCTTCAAGAGGACAAGCAGAAGCAGGCCATTAAGGAGTTGATGTGCAGGCTTTTATTGAACAGTTCCATCCAGAAAAGGCTATGAGAATCATCACCATGATGAATGATAATTTGATGCCTCAGTTTCGTAAGATCTTACAAGTCAGAAAGCAACAGGTGTCAATTAAGAGCCATCAACGACCATCACAAGTGAAAATAAAGTGACTTTATTGTACAGTGCAGTGTATTTATTTCATTACAATACAATCACACATTTATTATATTATATTATTTATTATACATAGAATAAGGTATGCTGTGTGTAGTTTAAAGGCTTATTTAGTTGAAAATTATATTTTATGGAGACCTGGGAACGGATTATTCTCATTTTAATGGTTTCCCCTGGGAAAAAAAATGGGATACACACTTTTTGCCTTACACACTCTGTCTGGGAACCAATTAAGTTCGTAAGCCAAGGTCTCACTGTATATGTATGCGCACAGTAGTTGCAAAACCTTTTATGGCACAATATTACTTACACATATAAGGTGCGCCGGTGTGTAAGGCGCAGGTTCATCCTTTGAAGAAAATAAAGGATTATGGGTGTGCCTCATACACAAGAAAATATGGTACTCTGTTATCCCACTGAAACACTGACATAACTATTCTTCAAACTACACTGAGCATAAAGAATGCACTATTTTTGAAAAATGCGCTCTGTTAAACCTAAATGCAATTTTCAAGATCAGTGAAGCTTTCTCACCCTGCTGAACTGCTATCTCTCCAAAGTCAACTCCCACACTTCCAAATTTATAACTCCCTTCGCCGGGATGACAAATGGGGGATGTCTGTCTTCCACGAGAGGTCCCCAAAGACCCACTACCACCACCCTGCCTTGACAGTTTCACCCTATATTCAATCTGCTAGGTGTAGTGATGAGCACTCTGGTAAGATAATGATGAAAAAAGGACAGAATGGGTCAGGAGTGGTGGGTGTGTGACTTAGAAATGGCCATGCATTATTGAACATACAGAGTGAAGTTTTACAGGGATACATGGGAAAGCGTGTTTAGGGAAAATCTTTCCCTTCAGCTTCTTCACCTACCTCTTGCTTTCATGACATGAACACACCTCCATTCCTTTCACTTCTCCCATGAGACCAACTACATATCTTATTCAGAAGGGAGGTTAAAAATTTAAAGCTGGGAGGGAGAAGGTGGGGGCGCATAGGGAGAGACTCAACCTAAAACTAGTCAAAATATGAAAAGGTCTGCATTAATCGAGAGAGCCTCCTGCTTTGATTACGCATGCATGTGTGTGGCCAGGACCGGGTGGTGATTACAGAGGGGGATTGCGATTATGACAGGGGCGGCAGATGAAAAGATAGATGGTGTAGAAGTAAGTATCCATACACAGAGCAGTGTTGTGTAACAGCATGGTAAAAAATTAAGGAGCCTTCTGGGCAAAGCAGAACCTACATCTCACCGAACACGACATATGCAGATACTGTGTAATAGAGCAAGGCTCCTGTATCCAAATCCACCCACATACACAACCACTGGCTCAATCCATGAGACAAGAACTCCAATGCTGGCAAACAGCAGATATGGTAAAATGCCAAAGGGAGAATGCTGCAGATGAAAGGCAGAAAATGGAGTGTGGCCTCATATAAATGGCACCGGATTACCTATATTTCCACGGTAGCTAGGAACAACACATTCTTTAAAATGTTCTCATCATCTTTATTGCCAGAACACACAAATAATTTGTCTCTGGTAGAACACGCTGCACTAATATCATCATTAAAAAATTGCAAAGAGACACTATAGCGTTATCCCAGACATACAACTATAATTACAGTAAAAACCAATTCAATTGATATATTTCTCACATAAGTTACATATGTATGCTTTGAATTGAATACATGTTTCTTGTGTCTAACATGTTTACAGTATATACAAAAATCAAAAACAATTTGCAGCTGCATTTTGACTGGAATCTTGCAATGTTTCACACATTTGTTGCTGGCCAGTGATTGCTCAGTTCTTTGTGTGCGTCAAGGGTTAAAGTATTCAACAACAGCCTTGAGATACTGTATGTCTGGTTCCAGTAAAGAGATGTTAAAGGACAACCGACGTCACTTTTTTTGTTTTTAACTGACACCAGAAAAACGTTTTATAAAAAACATTTTATATTAAACACCAATAAAAATGACTTAAAATGTCCAAAATCTGCAAAAAAATGAGCTGCAAATTGGGCATTTTCAGAAAGTCCCGCCCCCCTTTCGTGACGCCACACCAAGACGTCTTGCATTGCTGGTGAATCAAAACAATGGCTTCAGATTCGGAGAATATGCTTTCTTGTTACACATCCAGTTATGAATATGATTCAAATAGTCCTGATGAGCAAAGCATACATGTTTGCAATCGATTAAAGAATTTATTTGGGCCATTTTGAGGCAAACAAAGAGGCAGAAAAATGGCCACCAGCTCTGGTGAGGAATGAAGCAGCTCGTTTCCACAGCTCTGATACATTCTTTCCATGGAGTTTGCCTCCCTCTGCTGGCGGCTTTTGGGTGTAAGACATGGTTTAAAAAAAACAGTACAGCAAAATACAGTGGTACCTTGGTTCTCGACCATAATTCGTTCCAGGACCCTGTTCGAAAAGTGATTTTTTCGAACACCGAAACCATCTCTTTGCTCCTGTCACTTGCGAGTTGACAGCGGGGGGGGGGGCTGCCTCTCCCGGCCGTTCTCCACTCGCTGTCATTCTCTAATCACGGACACGGGGCATGTATACGGTTTGCGATCAAATCGCCAATGCCGGATGATTGACTCAACTCGCCACCGTACCTGGACTCTTCCTTCGATGCGCGAGTGTATCCGGTCCGAGGTATTTTCCCTGCGTCCCGTAAATGTATATCATCTTCCGGGATTGCGTAATTTTGCACCCTCGTGTGCCATTTGCTTTTTGCCGTAGTAAGCGGGTCGGATCACTCACTGCTGTGAATAAACATCCTGCTTGGGTAGTACGTGTCTGCTTTAGGATCCCAAACATTCCACTTAATTCCGACGAGTCAGCTGCCGTCACTCTCGCTCGGAACGTGACAGCTACGGATGACTCGGCTACAGGATGTTCTTTTCTCTTAAAATATCTATCCAATGACACTTGCTCTCACTCTCACAGTCACATCACTAGATTTCACAGCCTCCTTATTCTTTAATATCGTACTGATCGTAGATTTCGCCATGCTGTATTTCCTCGCCAGAT
This sequence comes from Hippocampus bargibanti, assembly GCF_051943395.1. Taxonomy (NCBI): domain Eukaryota; kingdom Metazoa; phylum Chordata; class Actinopteri; order Syngnathiformes; family Syngnathidae; genus Hippocampus; species Hippocampus bargibanti. The sequence continues at coordinate 8,931,868 of NC_142735.1, forward strand.
CAGACACTCGCACACCTCCTTCATATTTTGCGATTATTTCTTTCTTAAATGCAATAGTTGTACGCACTACTTTTCTTTTGTCACTTTAAGCAGCACTTACTTTCTTTGGAGGCATGATTAGGGGCTAAACCTGTTCGTACACCTGGATGAAACGCGAGAGCAAAACGCAGCACATCCGCTAGCGACAACAGTTGGTCACGAACAGAGCGATACACCCGTGCGCTGCTCAGCTCTCCACCCTCGCGCACGTACTCATGCGTCGTATTGGTGTTCGAACACCGATTGATGTTCGAACGCCGAAGCAAGAAAATCTCGAATATTTTGTTCGAACACAGATTTGTTAGAACTGTGAGGCGTTCGAGAACCGAGGTACCACTGTACATTGACGTGATGGAAAGACGCTACAACGCGTCTTTTTTACGGTGAGGAGGCGGTCCTTTTCTGACGTCACGTACGGACTCGTCACCAACTCAAAAACAAGACTAAATGTTCAGTGCGAGTCTTAAAACGTAAAATATAGCTATATGCGGTGGAATCTTATTAAAATACGCCATGTGAAGCCATTTTACAAATTATGGACACAACTTATCCGGAGACGTTGGTTGTCCTTTAAGACTCTGAAATCTCCTTCCCCTGTGTACGGGTTCTGCCCCATGCATTCAATACCTATGTTGTGCTTTCTAACGCTCACCCCTCAAGGATGGGTGAACTGGTGACAACGGGTATATGGCACTGAAATGGAGTAGCGGAGCTGCTGTTGTGTTACCTGCAATTTTAAATAATCTAAAAAAAAAAACAAGGAAACAGGGTTGTTTGTATTTAAGTGAGATACGGCTCAGGCTTCCATCAAGACGAGCAAGCTTTTTAATCATAGCAATGACTCCGCTTTGAATCATTTTCCTTTGATACACCATGAATGAGTATCAAAATGAAAACACCTCTACCTTGATGAAAAACAAATGCCGCATAGATGCAGCGAAGCACAGAAAAACGTCACCCATAATAAAAGCAGCGGGGGTGGAATAAGAATACATAACTATGACCAAAAGGAGGCCAACGTGAAAGAGGAGTGGGCGTAAAAGGAGTCGAGATACCGTATGTATAGATTTCCCGCTCCAGACTCTTCCATCTTAGAATCAGTTTTCATGACGCTTTTTTTGTTTCCATCATGGCCTAACGATTGAATACACTGAAGAATAAACATGTCACATATTCACTGTCACTGTCACTAACCAAGCATCAGTTTTAATGACTTTTTTCCCATCATGGCCACATGATTGAATATACCGAAGAGCAAACATGTCAGATATTCACTGTGGGGAACAAGATTTTGAGCTCAACACACTGTACATGCAGATTAAAAAAATACACAGACATATACTCTAAAAGGCAGCTAACGTGTCATATTAGTGAATGCATTTAAATGCTAATGGGTGATGTAGATTTGGATATTGGATATTGGATATGCCTTTATTAGTCTCACAGTGGAGAAATTTACATTTCACAGCAGCAAAGTGATGAAAGGAATGAAACGTGTTTTGCTGGCTGGTTCTTGAGAAGAGGAGGGCGAGCAAAATGACGAAGACTATTCCAATTCAAAAACATGATTATGTCAAAGGAGGAGGGAAAAAACAGCAAAGAGATTAGGAACAAACAGTGGTGATGCTGCAGTAGGAGTACACATTATTTATTTGAAGGTAAAACAAGAGTTGAGATGAAAAGAAGGAAGAGAAGGAGTCGGACAAAAGTTTGCATGTGTGGGTCTCCGTGTATGTATCTATATGCACTTACAAATTTTTGCACGTATGCGTGCTTAAACTTGCATATGTGAGCGGGTGCCTGTGTGGGTACACATACAGTAAAGTCTCGTTATATCGATATCCAAGGGAGTCCGAAAAAATATCGATATAACCGGGACTATCGATATATCCGATCCTGCGCCGAACTGCATTAAACAAAAGCCGCCAAAAGAGGGTAGCCAAGCGCCATATAAGAAACGGAGCTGGCCATTAGCTCCCTTTTTTTTGGGGTGAGAGATGTACCCCCAATGTTGCCTCAAAATGGCACATATAATTCTTTAATGATTGTAAACATGTATGCTTTAATCTTCAGAACTACAGTGTATTTGAAACATATTCATAACTGGATGTGTAACAAGAAAGCATATTATCCGAATCTGAAGCCATTGTTTGGATTCACAAGCAATGCAAGACGTCTTGGCGTGAAGTCATTTTTATTTGCATTTGAATAAAAAGTGACATCGGCTGTCCTTTAATACACAGTATGGAATGTTAATAATTTTCAAAATCATCGCGCTTCAGCAGACAAAACAAGAAACATTGTTGCAAAAAACGATTGCATTCATATACAGTACAGTGGGCATGTACATAACACAACAGGGAAACTGCAACGCTTACATCTTACTGTATTATGTATACAATTTAAAAAAGTCATCAATCTTCTTCTGCTTCCCATTTTTACCGTTTAACACAAACACTTCAATCTCGTCTGCTACACACGAGCTAGCGTCTGAAAATGAAAATGGCTCTGCTACACGGGTGCTGGGCACGTAACCAAGTCACCTGACCAAGTCGACCAATGGCGCGACTGATGGCGTGACACGTAACCAAGACACGTGACCAAGTTGACCAATGGCGCGACCGATGGCGTGTCACGTGACAAAGTCACACGGCCAAGTCGACCAATAAATAGCGCGACCGATGGCGGCTCATGTGACCAAGTCGACCAATGGCGCGACCGATGGCGGCTCACGTAACAAGACACGTGACCAAGTTGACCAATGGCGCGACGGATATATCGATGTAAACAACAAAAATGGCCGGCGGGGGATGAAAAGGAGCACCGTAATAACCGGATTATCGTAACAACCGGGTATCGTACTAAACGGTACTAATTATACATAAAAAGACTAGAAATGTGCAAGGGAAACGAAAATAATATCGTAATAAGCGGTACTATCGATATAACCGATAGCGATATAACGAGACTTTACTGTAATTACGAATTACTTTCTAATTCAGATTACCCATTCTTCGTTTTCTAGTATTTTAACTGTGGCTGTGGAGCTATTGTGGATAAATATTTCCTATTGACTCACTTCCATACGACTGGACCCTTCGTTTTCATTACGTTTTGGGCAATTGGAGGAAGTTGCCCCATACCAATTTCATTGAGTGCAGTGGCATGGTGGGGTTGCGTATGCTTACGTGGAACCGGCGGGGGATGAAAAGGAGCACCGTAATAACCGGATTATCGTAACAACCGGGTATCGTACTAAACGGTACTAATTATACATAAAAAGACTAGAAATGTGCAAGGGAAATGAAAATAGTATCGTAATAAGCGGTACTATCGATATAACCGATATCGATATAACGAGACTTTACTGTATGTGTTTCAACCTAATAAGGCCTGATTAATGAGTGTGGTTTTGTGTTTCTTCGACAACTGTAAAGAGATGGTGAACAAGGGAGGGCTTCCAATTGCAATACTGAGAATAAACACGGAGGTTTAGAGATCGAGCAAAGCCAATCTAATTCACCACTACTGATCGCGGGTGCTTCAACAGAATACCTGGGATTTAAACTTGATCAATAGCCCATGCATAAACACCAACATGTATTCACAAACCCATACGGCGCACAATAAACCACAAAGCCTTCATTCCCACCCAAATGCCTCACAAATCCTGTTGTCAGAGATGTCTATAACCATGACTTTTTCAGAAACAGTAAAACAGATTAGCTAACTGAATGCTTGTTGGCAAAGAACCAACATTTACAATTATTGTCCAGGAAATGACTTCATTTAGATGCTACATCTAAAGGCTTGTGTTTAGTTTGCTGTGGATATGTTATTTAATGGTCAGGCCAGTCCTACTGCATGTGTTCTGAAAATGGTGACATTGCAACATAATTATAGCATAACATTCCAAAAAATTAAGATAAGAAGACAATGATGTAGTTAGTACAATATGGGCAACAAGGGAGGACAACCAAAATACCAAGTTTGTTGTTTTGGCATTTAGCTCTCAATAAACATTTTGTTAAAAGGCACATTTGTATTCTTGGCATTCCATTCTCGCTAAGACTATTTGCCAACAAGTTAGACTGATGAAGTTAGTAAAGGCAGAGTGCATATGTTTCTAGAGTACGGCATTTTATGTTTCCATTGTTATGGGGGCGAAAATGTCAAACTGGATTCAGAGCACTTGCTGATATAAATCACAATAATTTTGTTCAGTTCGTTTGTTTAACAAGAAGTCCCAATTAGTTGAGCACTCACTGTGGGATCAAGCACCATGAGCTTGCTGTTCCTGTGGAGGCAAGTTCCAAGACAAACCCCCACTTGGGTGCCATTGTCCTGCACTTCCAAAAACTGTTTCCCAGTTGCACTGACTTATTTCTTGGTCGTGCCTCCATTTCTACAGTCTAAGACTAATTGCCAACAAATTAGACTGATGAAGTTAGTAAAGGCAGAGTGCATATGTTTCTAGAGTACGGCATTTTATGTTTCCATTGTTATGGGGGCGAAAATGTCAAACTGGATTCAGAGCACTTGCTGATATAAATCACAATAATTTTGTTCAGTTCGTTTGTTTAACAAGAAGTCCCAATTAGTTGAGCACTCACTGTGGGATCAAGCACCATGAGCTTGCTGTTCCTGTGGAGGCAAGTTCCAAGACAAACCCCCACTTGGGTGCCATTGTCCTGCACTTCCAAAAACTGTTTCCCAGTTGCACTGACTTATTTCTTGGTCGTGCCTCCATTTCTACAGTCTGTCCGTGCTCTTTGCAACAGCACGAGTGTGACATGTTGTACGTCCACACATACGGACCAAGAAACAGAATGAATGTATTCCAACATATATGGTAACTTGACATTGTGATCGTTGTGCAAAAATATATACCGTAATTTCCGGACTACAGAGCATACCTGATTGTTAGCTTCACCCAATACATTTTAAAGGAAAAACCATTTTGTACAAACATGAACCACACCTGTCTATAAACTGCATGTGCCCAAATTGAAACATGAGAAGTTGTATTAATACACAAACTTTTGTTTCAAAACAATGCCTGTTACGCGGCAGCAACACAAGAATTACAGTAGCAACACAGCCCGACCAGAGCTGGTAAAAAAACATGCTGCTAAAGTCACCAAGAAACACCAGTAACAGCAGCAACATGTTAGCACTCGCTAAAAGGTCTGGTTACAAAAACATAGCAAGTCACTGAGAGCCGTCCTCATTTTCCTCCTGTGTATCGGATTGGAATAGCGTTTTCCTCGCCACACACTCTCATTGACTCTTTCGTTGTCGCTGTGTCACTTTTTTAGTGACTCCAGAGCTTGTGCTGTCCTCTCTGTCACGCAGCAGACCGGCTTTTCGAAACCCATGTTGGTGATGTTTGATTTTTTTTCACACTGCTCCATGCTATCAGGATCCACTGGCAGACGGACAATTTTGGTAAACGATTTCTCGCCGCTGGTTGTCCAAGCCTCCCATTCAACTCGGAGGGACACTTTAAATGCACGATTCCCACGCGAAGTTACATTAAACTTGTGTCTTCCTCGGCACATATGTTCGCATTGTCTCACTCTTACCTTCAGCGCTCGAGCGCCCCATGGCGGCCGTTAGAAAAAAATCATATATTGGCTGCATCGCACAAAACGCAGGGTTGAAAGCTTGTGACAAAAGTCACGGGCCATTGTCCGGAAATTACGGTATGTATATAATATCTGATCTTTGCATGCTGTACTGTGCAGTCAGTCCAAAAATGTTAATTTACATAACAGCAAATATATGTATTTCAATCTCTCTAGGATAGCTTCCACATGGTCCGTAATCTGAAAATCTTCACCATAAACATGAAAATGAGGACAGTTGTAATCTTAACGACGCTACTGTACTACTAATGAATGATATGTGCTTATCGTTCTGGTGCCGTAACGGTATCCTCACTGGTACTTTTTGGGTTAAGAAAAACATCAAAAGAACACTATTTAAAATAATTAAAAATATGGGGATAAAGACATGAAGAAGAGCAAATGGAAAACATTTAGCTTTCAAACTGACAAAAGGAGAAATACTGCGTTGCATTATTTTCCATAACCAACGAGGCGATCCCACCTCGTATATGTTGCTCTTCAAAAGAACATCAAATGGATTGGAGTTTGCTAGATGTCTTTTATTAGCAGGTATTTTATTTGACCAAGAATACCCTTCAGCCCAGTGTTAATTTAAGTAGATGCTGTAATGATCTAATCAACAACATTGTGCTGCAATTGTTCATAGCACCCTGGCCTTTAATTAGCTCCATCTCTCATTCCCTTAACCAACTGGTTGAAGCCCCCCAAGAAGCCAAAGTCAAGCATGTTCACCTGCAATCACACTAGGGCCCTTATTTATCAATTACTGCCTCATTAAGGTGAAAAACGAATTGCATGGACATCTAATAGGAACAAACGTTTGTGTGTGTGTGTGTGTGTGTGTGTGTGTGTGTGTGTGTGTGTGTGTGTGTGTGTGTGTACGCTATAAGGAACAAAACATTGCTGTGTGTGTGCATGTGCGCACATGTAACACAGAGATCAAAAGGCTTGTAATTGTTTTGCAAATGTGGTTTGGCTGAGCTGCCTACGCTGTTTCCAACAATAACAATTGCTTGTGCCCGTAATAAACTCGTTTGTGTTGCAATAGGACAGAATAGATAACACGATTATATATTACACTGTGGAACGCTGTCATTGCATGTGAAACCAGACAGTATAAAACCTTATTTTATATGGATATTCTACCAGTGAAGAAAAATTAGGTCACCTTTTTGCAACAGACCAAAGAAATGTAGTAATTAAGAAAGAGACAAGGAGGAAGAAAAGAGCGTACAGTCTAGAGAATTGGAAAATGAAAATGATCCTCCCATTATGAGGATTAACAATCATATCCGCTCCTGGCCCTTTTTTTCTTTTGTCTTCTGACTCAAATTAATCAGCAAGGTTCCAGCAGCCCAGCCATATTCTTATTCAGTCATTTGCTTTTCCAAAATTTCCTTTATGTTCAGTTGCGAACTTCAGTCTGAGATCCAGGCTTTAAAAGGTACCTACTATTTCACACAGAACAGCAAATAGAAAATGACGCATAGGAATAAAGTGGCATATTATTCTCCTCCAACACTAAAGCTGCCACTCGAAAGGAAACAGAGAAGAAAGGACTGAGTAGAGAGCAGTCAAAACCCCTAAATTGCTTATTCTGAGTAGTATAAGCCTGGCCCCCGCATGTAGTCATGTGAACTGGACTGTTTATTATTTCATACAATCACACCAGGTGTCTGACTACAGAGTAAGAGTTAGAGGAAAACACCCACAAAGCGCACAGGAAACTATTGTTTACCAACGTCATACAAGGCAAGACAAAGTTCCACAAAGAGGCAGCCTGCATGAAGTCGACAAATATGTCAAAGAATGTTCTAGACCACCCGACGAAAAGGAGAGCCGTTTGCGCTCCTTATTTCCCAATCCTCACTCAGTTTAATGAGCGAGAGAGAACAAAACACATATTGCTAATAATGAGCTCGCTCCATCCTTCTTGAATGAGTGCAAAACACCGGGAGCTTATCTGTGGCTGTGTGTGTGCATGTATAAAGTCAACAGCAGCAGCTTAATGAGATCAGGGATATGAATAGAACTTAAATGAAGATTTAAACCAACATAATACAACACATTAGAAAGTGTAATGACAGATTCTCTCTCGATGCTAAGAGAATAATTACACACAAACAGTAGATAATGAATGATTTGTGCCCTGAATGGTTTAAGTGGTGCTTGTCAACATTTTGCTCTTGTCAGGGTGACTCGGGTTGATTATATTCAAAAATAATTTGAATAAATCAGAGCAGAAATCTATATGCTGGCCCTTTTCCAACATACTGCTATTGCAAAATATTTAGCATGTAAATGACTCAGTGCAGGCAGCAGACGTGACTGCCACCATCCCATTATTGCCCTGCCAAAAGGTTCAGAGTCCATAAGCCATAACCCTGCACTGAGAACAGTATTCCCCAGCATGGATGTTGTCTGCGTGGGTGCGTGCGCTGTTTGGCTGTTAATGGAATGGAGGTTGGGTCAGTAAAGGTGAGTGATGGCTTGTTGTAGTGTCTCTCTGCCTTGGCAGCATAATGAGGAAAGGGAGACATAAGTGGGGAGAAAGGGCACTGAAGAAGGAATCAAGAGGAATGAAGCTCGGTTCCCAAAGGTGAGGGATAAGGAGGTCGAGAAGAATGCATCAGACCTTGGGATGTACATTTCAGTAAGATGTGAAGGTGGGGCGAAGGTTCACCCTGCATAACTGGAGTTCTTTGCTTATAGGGCCACACAAACATGTACACAAATGGAATGTGTGGGTAGAATTACATTTGCACTCAAAGCATACAATACATGAAGATGTTTACACAATAGCTCCAATAAAAGACTCGGTCTTTTTCAAAGGCATACTGACCTTGTTCATAGGCCTCCTGTTCACAATAGACTTTTTAATGCCTCTTTCTATCTCAGTAGTATTCAAATGTGGCAGGACTGGTATCAACATTCCCCAAGAAAAAAATACAAATTCAATGTGGCCTGGACCCCACACATATTTTATACGATTCTTGGTTCCAGTTCTGACGGCTTAGCTAGTAGGAGAATGCCAAAGCCGTGCACACATGCACACAAACAGAGAGTTGGGAGCTTATGAAAAGGGTGCAGTCTCTTTACAGTCAGTTATCAGAGAAAGGTTATTAGACATATGGAATAGGTGGCTGTCTTGGCCTATAAAAATGGTACTGGTGGTGTATGAGTCATGGAAATGGGGGGGTATGAAATTAAGGTGTGACATGGGGATGTTACAGTTTGCCAGCGAGGTGAATGTAGTTCTGACAACTGCCAATTGTGACATTTTAAACTAACATCAAGTGCCAGAATCAGCCAGGCGTGCAGGTGTCCATTTTGTTATTCATGCCATGTCCGTGTGTGCATGTGTGTGTATGTGTGTGTGTGTGAGAGAGAGAGACTATATTTGAAAGTCATATGAACTCACACAAAAATACCCTCATGTATACACACTGCACGTGAGCTGATAATGTCCTCATTATGATGTGAATATGGAGGAGCTTGAGCAGAAGGTTAGGTGACACTGGGACAAGGTGATGTGATTGGGCAGGTGTGCTTGTGTGAGTGTCAGCTTTTTGTGCCAGGACAGCAGGTGGCACGTCGAAGCGACCTTCTACTTATCCCGAATTTCACCTTCCGCCCGGAGTCTATCTTTCCCCTAAATCACTAGAGTGCTAATTTATCTGATCAAGGACAAGTCATTGAGAAGAGGATCCCATTCACATGCACGTGTGGGTGACCTTGACACAAAATAATGTGGGATATTGTTTTGACAGGCTGTTCAAGACAAATGCAAATGTGTGTTGTGTCCCTTAGGCAGAAAATAATCGTGAGATGAGTTGGGAAATGAAAACAGAGGCTGGTTCAGACTATTCTTACCTTTCGTAGCTGATGAAAGAAGAGGAGTACGATTCAAATGGGCGAATTGTATTGGGGGGAGAGAAGAGAGAAGACAATGCGGGAGAAGTGAGCAGCAGGGAAAAACATTGCTGTCGGTGACACATAAATGATGACGGTAAGTATGCAAAGCAGTCACACACTCACTCTTTGTCTGCGAGGTAAAGGCCAAGGTGAGTTTGGCAAAGAGCTCATTGTTTTCATATTTCTCCTCTTTGGCAGATACCCAAAAGCTGGTCTCAGAAAGGTCCTCAGGTCCAATCTAAAAGGAAAAAAATATGTTAAGACACTAATATGAGACAGACAGATGGCATGCCACATGGAAATAACAATGTTTCAGAAACTAATCAAACTTAGTTCACAATAGTGTTTACGAGTGCACCTGCCAAGTTGTGAGCTACAAACAGCGAGGCCATAAACAAAGAGATAAGGGCATAGTAGTAAAAGGACTGGAAGCGGGTATGGTGGAAGGTGGGCTGAAAAGAGGAGGAAGAAAGGAAACAAGCAGTCATTTTCTCTAATCTGCACACTGCCTGCACATCAAAGCAGCTTTCGCTGCAGAGCTTCACTTATAAGTCTGAAGAAATAAAGAGGGTTGCACTTTATCTGCACCCCGCACTGTTCTGCACTTTCTATTCTGGTCACAAGTTACAATTAACTTTGCATGTGGTTCCATCACTTTCTGAGTGTTCTCATTAGGAAAAGAAGTGAGTGAAAGCACTGGTGCTAAATTGACAGAAATCAGGCGTTTCATTATGGACGAAGCCTTCGGGAAAGGGGTGTAGGAGGATGGAAAGGGCCGAATGACGGGGAAAGAAAGTAATACGGGGATGAGCAGAAAGATGAGTAAAATTTTCAAAAAAAAACTATGGGGCACACAAAAATCAGGTTGAGGTTTAAAGAAGGTAATTTAAATTACAAAAGAACATGGTCCTCTCGCACCACGATTTAATTATCTTTCAGAAGGCTTATTAAAAAGCAATTTCTGTGACATCCTCGTCAAACACTCGCCAGAATGAGCATGCCAAAGCCAGAAGGAGACAGGGAAGCTAAACATTGATGAAGTCTGCCGAAGCCATTAAACAGTAGCTTGAGGCTAAAGGAAGGCGGAGGGCTATTTAGATGTTTTAACCATCACAGATGAGAGGGAGGCACAGAGCATGAAGGATACTCATGAGATAAAGGTACGCAAGGCTCTGCACATTCGAACCTCACTGTTAATGTTAGGACTCAGTGATGCGTGCAAAACTACAATGGGCTGTTTAAAACCGTCAAACCTAACTCCAGAATATCATTATGAGGATACAAATAAAATAATGGACCAGGTTCAATCACCCAGATAGTAGTTCTAAATGAATTTCCTCAAATGTTGAAACAGAGTTTGAGTTTAAGCTGTCATCATGCATGACAACGAGACATGCCGGCATTAAAATTTGAAAGGATCATGAACTGGAAATCCAATAAATTCCTTGTTGTGAAATGTGGCCAACGATTCATGTTTTGCCCAAGCCTTCATCTGCAGACACACAGCAAGCTGTTCTTTCCCTAATCAATCACCACACGACTGACTGAACCATCCAATCACCAATAACACCCAAGACACCTTCAAGGTCTCATGGGTCAGAAATGTATACTCTTGCAACAATTCATACACTTGCATGAGAAGAACTCACTCAACTAATTCCTTTTGCATGAACTGATTTTCTTTTGTATGAGGGCCGTCCCAATCATCGGGTGATGATGAGGCCTGCACCAATGTTTGCAATGCAACAAAGAAAAAGAAGATCACCTAAATTGTTGCAATTAACCTAATTATTTTAAAACTCCAAAGCAGAAGTGGTTCAAATTCATTCATTCATTCATTCATTCATTCATTCATCTTCTGGACCACTTAATCCTCACGAGGGTTGCGGGGGTTGATATATTCATCAACTCTGGCCAGGTGATCAACACTCCATGATCAAATATCATGCTCTAATCTTCCATCCACATCGTCAAATATCACAGTTCGGTGTGAGGATGCAATGGTACTGTATTTCAAGTTTTATTATACAGCTGTTAATTTGTTATGATATTAATATGGTAGTTCTAAACATTTTTCACAGTCAGAACACGCAACCCTTTCATTTGTTCATTTTCTGGATCACTTTATCCTCACTGCGGTTGTGGAGGGTACTGGAGCCTATCCCAGCCATCTTCGGCCAATAAGCGGGGGACACCCTCAGCTGATTGCCAGCCAATCGATTGGCACACAAAGGCAAACAACCAGTCTCGCTCACACTCACACCTTGACAATTTGGAGTCTTCAATCAGCCTGCCATGCATGTTTTTGGAATGTGGGTGGAAACTGGAGGACCCGGAGAAAACCAACGCAGGCCGGGGGAGAACATGCAAACGCCACACTGGGAGGTCAGAGCTGGAATTAAACCCAGGATCTCTGCACTGTGAAGTCGACGTGCTAATTACTTGACTACCGGGCCGCGCCCTGTGGTTAAAATTTGGTAAGCTAAAATATAATAATCTCAGCTTTTGAAATTAAGAACATTTTTAAAAATCCGTTCTTCTTCATGTCATCCCCCACGACAATTTCTTATCTTGGCGATCCGATCTGGACTATCCTACTTTGTAACTTCAGATCTAAAACCACTGTTGTTATCATGGCTGCAAGGTTATATTTAAATGAAGAAATTACCCGAAAGTGATTGGGTGAATGAGTCTGTGGTTGGGGGCACCATAACAGAGGGTTGGGGAAAGTGAGTGAGCAAACTTGTCTTCCCAGCAAAAATATGCATGCCGAGTTAATTGGAAAAATATCAAGATCATCATCGATACACTTTGACTGAACTATCATCATCTTAGGACTGACTACAACAAATATGGAAGTCAATCAACCCCTATTGCAGAATGCGTTACCAATCAGTTGTCTAATATCAAGTTAAACTTTCATGGTGTAATTTGGATTGCTTGGATGGCCTCAATGTATTACTAAAATGTATGAATTTAATCTAAACTAAAACGCCATCAAACAGTTAACCATTTAGTATGTTTAACTTTGTAAGTTCTATTGCTTTCACTGCCCATTTTGATAACACGCAAAGGGTTGTTGGAACATATGATGGTTTTAATTTTTAGAGAACATAAGATGTATTTTGAGTATTGTCTTCATTAACTATATCTATTGTGGCACAATTCTAATGTATAAATAACAAATTCAATGCAACCTTGCTCCAGTTGGCTCTCTTCAGTTGCACTTCAGGCTTGTAGTCTTTCTTCGGCTGGAGGCCATGCGGCAATTGAACTACGGCAGGGGCTCCCCAGCCTCCCATGCCACACAGTGGAGGTGGAGGCATACCAGGACCACCTGGTGCCGGAGGCGGTGGGGGAGGTCCCATCCCGGGCAAGGGTGGAGGGGGTGGCAGTCCTGGTAGTCTTGGCATGCCAGGCAGGGGTGGAGGTGGTGGAGGGCCCGGCATGCCCGGTAAGGGTGGCGGTGGTGGAGGGCCTGGCATCCCTGGTAAGGGCGGCGGAGGTGGAGGGCCCGGCATCCCCGGTAAGGGTGGCGGAGGTGGGGGGCCCGGCATCCCCGGTAAGGGTGGCGGAGGTGGAGGGCCTGGCATCCCTGGTAAGGGCGGCGGGGGAGGAGGCATGCCGGTTTGAGGAAGTTGTGGTGGTGGCAGGGTTGCATTGCCTGGCAATGGTGGTGCAGGAGGTGGTGAAGGCAAAACCCCAATATGGCCAGGGACAGGGGGGGCAGGTGGTGGAGGTGGCACGCCAGGCGTTGGCACAGGAACTGTAACAACTCTAGTCTTCGCCTCTTCCAGCTCTTTGGACAGCGTTTCAATCTGAATGAAAGGAATTATGCATTATAATGAATGCTATTTTCAAGACATCCCTTATGAAATTATATTTATGCCCTTTCCAAGTGACGTGCATGCCAAAAAGTGATTAGATTAGGCAGAACAAAAGGAGGATACAGAGTGGACATATATAAATGGATTAAAGTCTGGGTAGAACGGTGTGTTGAATGAGATGAAAGGAGAACGGTGGACAGGCATAGAGAACATAGCCCGGGATTATATCCTCAAAAATTGTGTGAGGAGTTTAGGAAAAGAAGCTGATAAACTACTACAAGTTGATCCGATGGCTTCATGGTCCATGTATGCCACACTGCCACTAACGAGTTGAAATAGAGAATGCCGTGGTAAATAGTCACTGGCGGTGGCCGTGCATTAAAACTGTCACAGGACAATACAGAAGCCATGGCTACAAAGTACAAATGTTCAGATGCAAAAAAATATGTAAGTGCAATTTTCTTCACTGCCAGTTACTCATATACTTGGTCAGATTATTAACAGTGTTGCTGGCCAAATAAAGTGAAAAAAATGCAATGTTCACATATGCCCTGCAAAGCCAGTTTTTTTTTCCAAAATACATTATTTTAGTAGTGTTGAAAAAGACTGCCTAACAATTTAATACGGAATTGTTAAGATGTATGACTAAAGTATTTTCACAGGCCCAGTTGTCCAGATTTCTGGAGATGAGGTTGAAATTCAGGTAAGATAACCACATTTAAGATTTTCATTCTTTACATGACAAAGTTCCAACCCATAATCCCAATTGATAATAATCATAACAATAACAAATCTTATTGTACAACTTGATAACTCTCCGAAATAAAACTACAAGCTTATAAGCTGTTTTCAGAACGTTTGATAGTAGTAAAGATTTAATGTGGATGCCATGTAGTTAGGATAAAATGATGGTTAAACAAATGTCAAGTAAGCATTTATGAAAGTTAAGATAGTATGTTTATTCAGCGATTACAGAATGTGTTTATATGCAGCTTGATTGAGTGTTGTTTTATCAGACTTTGAAAATATGACAGTAACAGACTCTGAGGGGCTCAGAGGCAAGCTTCTTAATGAGGCAGCAATGAAGAGTTGGGCGTCGCATCAAACAGGGAGAGGGCCGAATATGAAGAAATCTTCGGTGGGCAGTGTCTCAAACAGAAAGAAAGGAAACCTCTTAGTTTGAAAAGCCTGTTTGATGTTGGTGCTTTGGACAACTCTGTGAGCATGTGCACGCGCGTGTTTGGGCTGTTGAGTGGCAAGAAGACAATCTTGGCTCCCAAAGCTTGAATGAATGTCGTTTTGGAGACTGCGTAGTCAAAATAAAATGGCTTGCAAAGGCATGACACACAGGAAGAACTTTATGTGGTGACACACAAGCACAGCAGCAGATTGCTCCGGGTGATTAGGAATGTTACTGAGTTCGAGTTTGGGTATCACAGTGCGGCAGAGTTCAGCTGGCATCGCAGCAAGATACTGACAGCCAGGAAGAAGGAACAAAAAAAAAAAAAAAAAAAAAAAAAAAAAAACTTTTTTTCACACCGTGAAAACTGCCATTTTTTTAAGTCGACTGAAAAGCTGAAAAGCCATGTCACAAAAATGTGGTAATTAATAATACTATTATGTCTGATTAAATCAGACTAATATCAGTGTTTGAAATAATGTCTGCCCGGAGGCCCGGGGCGTACAACTTTTACGTCGGGCGTACAACTTTCAAAACGTCTCGGCCCGGGTGGCTGACAACTTCTTCAAGAAAAAAACAACAACTTTTTTTCAAATCAAACCTTTGTTTTATTCAATAAAGCAAAATCTGCAAGCAAACCACCACAAGCCACGTGGACTCCTCTTTCTAAGCGCCTTTCAAAACTTTCAAGTACACATTACAGTCCGAAGCACGAAACAGGCTTCTGATTGGCTGCCGTGCCGAGTATGCAAATTGCCAAAGGAACGTTCGTTTGGCAATTTTCAGAGTTGTCTGCCCTGGTGTCCGCTAACTTTTTGTCATGAGTTTCAGACACTGCTAATGCTGTAAGTAGAAGTAATTTTTGGGTGTTGGGTGGGAGTGAGTTCCCAGAGTTTGAGCAGACTATGGTCAGAGCTGAATGTTTCTGGTGACACATTTCCATAAGCGATGGAGAAAAATGTCAACTATCGAGGATGGGTTGACCATAAATGTTTGAAATAAAAATGTAGGCGCTATTTTTGATTACTGAAAAAAAAAACACTGCACCCAGGATCAATGTTTGCTCACTTGAGTGTTTCCACACAGACCTATGCCGCTGGAGGCTATTTCCTGGATCTCTTATTGTATTTTTTTTGTCACCACGTCAACAGCAAGCCATCAAAGCAACTTAAATGGCCGCTCCAGTTACTTGAACGAGAAAGCATGAAAGCAGGTAAGTGCTTATACGAAAATGTAAATGATGCATGCTTATTCATGATTGTGTATGTGTGTATTGTTGAAATAGTGGTTTATTGGCTTTTAGTGTGGTTTAGGCAAGTGTGAATTCTGAGTTCCAAGTGTTGTTGTACTGGTATATCCAATGCAGTTACTCTTATCAGCAATGCAGCGAGTGAAAGGGAAGGGGTGTGGGGCAATTAATTAATTGATGAAATAATCGATAGCATAACATACTCGAAACAGATTGTTGTCACAGCCCTAGATCCCATAATCAATGGACTTCACATAGTCAGGTGTGGTTACGTGCATTCCTCACAGGATGAAGCGCTTCAAGCGAAAATTTGCTCCTTTGCCCATTTCACCGTGATAGGCTTAATGAACTGTTTTTGGTGATATTAAATTGAGAACAAACTATGTTACAGACAGCAACAGCAGCACAAAAAAACAATATCAGGCACACCGACACAAAGGGTTGTCAAATAAAAACAAAGTGGGACAGCATCATTGATGTCTGTAGCTCCAGGAGGCAGACAACACAGCAAGCCTGCCAGCTTTCGATAGCAGTTGGGACCTAGCCAAAATGGAGCAGGCTTGGAGAAACTCGAGCGAGGAAGTGCTATCTGATGAGTGGAATGACTGGTTGACAGCTGGTTAAATATCATCAAAGATAGGTACTTAGCAGCTTAAGTAAAAACGTAAGCACCAGTTACCATATTGACCAGCGATATTCAGGTTTTTATTTTTATTCTGTTGGAGGAGTTGCCACTCCTCTTCTGCACAAAATGCAAATGCAGCATTCATGCCGAATGAACAGAAGCAAGTGAGACACACTGGGCAACACGGTAACTCGTGTTCATTCTAAATCGAGCATAAGGGCTCAGCTTCCGAATGTCACATTACCAAATTCAGAAACCAGATGAGCCGAGATTGGTCGTTGCCTGAACACTGAGGCAATGTGATGCCATTTTGGTATTCCCGTGAGATGGCTAAAAAAGATGGATTCTGCTGTTTTTACTCCACAAATGCAATATTAACCACAATGCTGGGTTTCAATTAGACAGGATGACCATGTTTTTTTAAAGAACGTTTTTGACTTGATTTCCTTTCTTCAATGTAAAGACCTATACAGAGTTCAACAGTGGACCAGGGTTCACTGTGTGATTGTGAAAGCCTATGGTCTAAGTGTACTGATCCAGGCTTAACTGACCGTACCAGTAGAAATTGTATAAGTGCATACAGCAAAGTCAAGAGGTTCTTGCTCTTTTAAGTAATGCATATTCAATTATTAGAATTTTATTCACTTAAAATAATAAACAATTATTGATATTTTTGCCTTGCTGTGTACATTTTTTGGACATAAGGTAAAATTATTTCACCAGTAATTAACATCATAAAAGCCAGAAAATTCGACATGTTAAATACAGTTACATTTCATCCTGCAAAAAGGTAAATACACAGAAGTTATATTGTCAAGATAATGAGCTCACTGAATGTGAAATAATCACTGAAATTTAAAGTTGTAGATCACAAATATACAGGGTCAGTGTTGGCTCTGGCAGGACCACCACTTGGTTCATGGTGGCTGGACAAGGCCACCCCACCCCCATCTCAATTGTATTTATAGAGCACTTTCAAACAGCCAAGGTGGCATACAAAGTGACTATAAAGTGTCCTTGAGAGTTTTGAAAGGCGCTTAGAAATAAAATTTATTACAGTAAAGTCTCGTTATATCGATATCGGTTATATTGATAATACTGCTTATTATGATACTATTTTCATTTCCCGGCCGAATTTCTAGTCTTTTTATATATAATTAGGTCCGTTTAGTACGATTCATGGTTATTGCGATAATCCGGTTATTACGGTGCTCTTTTTCATCTCCCGCCGGCCATTTGGCTATGTTTATATCGATACACGCCATCGGTCCCGCCATCGGTCGCGCCATTGGTCGACTTGGTCACGTGAGTTTGTTACGAGACCAGATCCCGTGTAGCAGAGCCATTTTAATTTTCAGACACTAGCTCGTGTGTAGCAGAGATTGAAGTGTTTGTCTTAAAAGGTAAAAATGGGAAGCAGAAGAAGATTGATGACTTTTTTAAATTGCATACATAATACAGTAAGATGTAAGCGTTGCAGTTTCCCTGTTGTGTTATGTACATGCCCACTGTACTGTATATGAATGCAATCGTTTTTTGCAACAATGTTTCTTGTTTTGTCTGCTGAAGCGTGATGATTTTGAAAATTACTGTACATTCCATACTGTGTATTAAAGGACAACCGATGTCACTTTTTATTCAAATGCAAAACACAAATAAAAATGACTTAACGCCAAGACGTCTTGCATTGCTTGTGAATCCAAACAATGGCTTCAGATTCGGATAATATGCTTTCTTGTTACACATCCAGTTATGAATATGATTCAAATACACTGTAGTTTTGAAGAGGAAAGCATACATGTTTGCAATCGATTAAAGAATTATATGTGCCATTTTGAGGCAACATTGGGGGAACATCTCTCACCCCCATATAAAAAGAGGCACGAAATGGCGAGGTCATGGCCAGCTCCGTTTCTTATATGGCGTTTGGATGCACTCTTTTGGCGGCTTTTGTTAATGCAGCTCGGCGCAGAACGGATATATCGACAGTTCGGTTATATCGACATTTTTTCTAACTCCCAAGAATATCGATATAACGAGACTTTACTGTATTATTATTATTACCTGTATTATTATTATTACATGGAGAAACAACATTAAAGCAAAGTATAAAGTATAAAAATAGGTTTAATGCGGAACCCTGTCAAACCACAATTTTCAGTGTTCTAAGCCAAACTTTAAACATTTTCAGATGAGCAAAATATTCCTGGAATCTGTGTAGAATCTCATTTTGCACATGGGTAATGTTCCACAGCACTCCCTCATAAATGAAATGACAAAGCATGTGTTGTAAAGCTTTATACATACTACCGATACTTTGATCCACTTGGGATCACCACCTTCATGTTCTCGAATAGCCTGTCAGATCTGTGACATTGAAAGTGTGCGGCATGAAAGCATCATGTACCTGCTGTTGCAAAGTGCTTAGTTGTTGCTGCAAACCCTGGTTCTCCTTTTCCCGCTCATGCTTGGAGGAGGCAAGTTGCTCCTTTTCTTGGCTCAGCTCTTGCAACTTCTGTTCATAGTCGCCCTCAAGTTTCTTCATCTCCACCTGCAACTCGTGGCGCGCGGTCAACTCTGAATCCAACTAAGGCACATAAGGAAAATGATTAATAAGGACAGTCATAAAACCATATGTGATTCAGCAGAGAAATGGAAGGGGACAGAATGAGAAAAATATTGTAAATAGTTTTAAAGGACAACCGAAATAGTTTTAAAGGACAACCGACGTCTCCGGACAAGTTGTGTCCATAATTTGTAAAATGGCTTCAAATGACTTCTACTGAGCGTATTTTACAAAGATTTCACCACATATAGCTATATTTTACATTTCAAGGCTCGCGCTGTATATTCAGGAAGTCTTGTTTTTGATTTGGTGACGAGTCCGTACGTGACGTCACTGAAGGAACGCCCCTGACCGAAAAAAAAGACACATAGTAGCAGTCCTCCCATCACGTCAATGTATTTTGCTGTACTTGTTTGGTCTGAAAACCTCGTGTTGCACCAAAAAGCCACCAGAAGAGGGTGACCAAGCTCCATGGAAGGAATTTATCAGCCTGTGGAAACGGGCTGACGAATTCCCTACACGGCTTTGTCGCCATTTTCTGCCTCCCTTGGGTGCGACATGTCCCACCCCTGATGCCTCAAAATGACATGGAATAAGTTATTTAATCGATTGCAAACATGTATGCTTTCTTCTTCAGAACTATTTGAATCATATTCATAACTGGATGTGTAACAAGAAAGCATATTCTCAGAATCTGAAGCTATTGTTTTTATTCTCCAGCAATGCAAGACGTCTTGGCGTGACGTCACGAACTGGGGGCGGGACTTTCTGAAAATGCTCAATTCGCAGCTCAATTTTTTTGCAGATTTTGGACACTTTAAGTCATTTTATTGGTGTTTTGCAATTGAATAAAAATATCATACTGTGTGTTTTGGGTATTTTAGATGCTATAAAACGTTTTTCTGATGTCAGTTAGGAAACAAAAAAAATGACATCGGTTGTCCTGTCAACATTGAAGAAACAGTGTTAATTAAGTTTATTTGATAACTTCTGGGATGCTTTGCATATACACTATCAACAGAAATGCACACATAAATAAGTAGACATAGTTGTTGACTTTGCAGGCAGCAGATCCTTTATGCTGGCTGTCAGCTTCCCGACAGCCTCATTCCTAATTCCTGCCAAACAATGTCTGCAATTACGCCATCACATACAACTAGAGCTTATATGTGTGGGTGGCCAATGACAAAAAAAGCGTGCGATGTGTGTGTGAATTTTTACAGTGTATTGATATGATCCAGTGTGTGACGGTCAGGGCTAGTTTCAGCTCGCTCTGCAATTATCCCGTCAGTGTGATGGAAACAGAATAGCAGCATACCGCAATTAAAGCATTTAGTCCCTTATGTGAGAGAGTGTGTGAAGCTAGTCTTTAGGGATATTTTTGCGTCTCATAGCTGTCAAGCGTGTGTGCACGCACACACACTACCACACTCATTCTTTTCATCATCTTCTGGTCCTCGTCTTTTCCCCCTTCATTTGTCAGCTAATGTCACTGGCCACACAGAACATTATTAAATCCTGCTGCATAATATTGGTAAGGAAGAAATCAATTATTTTCTGGGCCTTTAGGATTATAAAGGCTTGTATGCAAAGCAAATTAATATGTGTGCATCGCACCTTCTTCTCAAGCTCAATCGCCTTGGCCTCACTGGTCTCCACCTTGGTTTGGTCGACCATGTTGTCTATATGCCAACAGAATAAATGCAGAAAAAGGATCAGGGTGGGATTTAGGCAAATTACAGTGGAGATACAATCAGTGCATATTTCCAGGTCAGTTAACATTCATAAAATAGACATGCAATGTCTAAAGAAAAGATTGGTAAGATTACTATGAGGGAAACTGAATTGGCATAATTATCATGGTTAAATCATAATAATAATAGATTAAAAATGTGAAAAGTGGTCTGAGTCACTAGCAGGGTCCTCTAACAGTGTAATGGCACGGTCTACAGGTTGTTCAATGATCAATGATTTATTGAACATGTGCAGTTATAGGGCTAATTAACATGAATATGACTGCCCCAGAGACTGTATCATAGACAGCTGGATGAAAGAGATAGCAATGACAGACACACTTTAAGACCTACAACTAAAGATGGAAATTATATAAATGCACAGAAAGTGAAGCATACAAATGTGGAGTACATAACGTGAAAGGTTTTCTATAATGGCAGAATGGGTGATCGGTAAAAAGTAGCCAATGCGAGTCAATTCGGTGCAAGTAAAATAAAGCAAAATGGGAAATACATTTTGTTAGGATAGCCCCAAAAATATGGGAACCCACAAGCAGCATTTGTACCATCAGTTTGTATATGATTATTGGACATATAACGGAGGAGGGATTTTTCTGTCATGGTGTCAGGGCTAAATGGGACAAAGTTCGAACAGAGAGGAACTAAGAGAGATAGAATGTAGGGAGTTAGGGGGAGGGTCTGTGCTCAGTTTCTGAGTTCAAAGAAAAAACACTAAATCATGTATGCGGGACAGAATTGGTCTGCTTTCCACTGATAATAACTGTGGCAGCCTTTAAGGGGGCCAGAAAGGCTCTCAATTTAGATGTAATTAGGGCCTCCTACGATGAACAACTGAGACATGCTCATAAACTCTGGAGACATTGCCTGCTTCACTGCTCTACTCGTTTTGTTGATTATCGCCCTTTTTGTGACCACACATTAATGGTCGACTGTTTAGACTGAATACTGAAGTTAGATTTTTGTGTCAAATCCAATTATTCAGGGTAATTGTTCACATATTAAACCATTTCCCGGGCTACCACAAAAGAGTGTTTATGGAAGTAAATATGGTTCAGTGTGTAGAACCTTATCTTTCCATCATCTCATATCGACGGTGGAAAGATGCAGGAGGACATAGATATATTTAAAGGACAACCGACGTCTCCGGACAAGTTGTGTCCATTATTTGTAAAATCGCTTCAAATGACTTCTACTGAGCGTATTTTACAAAGATTCCACCGCATATAGCTATATTTTACGTTTTAAGACTCGCGCTGAATATTCCGGAAGTCTTGTTTTTGAGTTGGTGACGAGACCTCACCCTACGTCACTGAAGGAACGCCACTGACTGAGAAAGGACATACCTTGCATCACCCCAATGCATTTTGCGGTACTTTGTTTGGTCTGAAAACTTTGTGTTGATCCGTGTTGATGGCGAAATTAGAAGGTAATCACATAAATAATGCAATGGTGAATCGTTCTATGTGACACTGAGACAACTCTGATATTCGTTGACCAGAATTCCAAGCTGAAAAATGAACCTATTTCCAACGGAGCTCTGCCGCCATCCTCTGCATTTTATATGACACTACACATCAGTCTTGATCCATCAAAATGACCCAGAAGACCATCTTTAATCAATTGCAAACATTTATACTTTCCTCTTCAGAACTATTTGAATCATGTTCATAACTGGATGTGTAACAAGAAAGCATATTCTCCGAATCTGAAGCCATTGTTTTGATTCTTGAGCAAGGCAAGACGTCTTGGCGTGACGTTACGAACTGGGGGCGTGACTTTCAGAAAATGTCCAATTCGCAACTCAATTTTTTGCAGATTTTGGACACTAAGTCATTTTTATTGTCGTTTTGCATTTGACTAAAAATATCAGCCTAGGTCTTTTGGGCTAATTTAGATGCTATAAAACGTATCTCTGATGTCAGTTAGGAAACCAAAAAGTGATGTCGGTTGTCCTTTAAGGAGGAATGAACCAAGGCTTTTCTAAGTCATTTAATAAAGATATGTTGCAAAGATGGCATTTTGTCATTAACCCGAGTAATAAATGAACCGTATTATGTCTGTGTAAGCTCTCAGTCGTACAGGAGTAGTCCATCGATGAATAGGTTTCTTCAGCCGTCATCTGTACTTCTTTGAAGGTGTTGGACGTTTCGCTTCTTATCCAAGAAACTTCGTCAGCAAACTAAAGTCTTACTGGTAGTTTAGGCCCTATATATATCCCTACTGTCCAGACATGGCGGTGCCGGACTCTGCTATGAGAGCAGGGGACCTATCATCTTTCTTCTGGGCTGAGGTTCTGTGCATCTATTTTGGAAAATGATATGCAAATGCACAATTGAAGCACGAAGCAGGCTTCTGATTGGCTGCGGTGCCGAGTATGCAAATTTCAACTGCAGGTAGCCTATGTCTGTGTGCTTGCAACGATACACGTGTACTGTTTGCGCGTGGCGAGGGCGTGTCCGTGGCGAGTTTGTAGAACGTGCAGTCAAGATAATCCATCCATGATTTTGCAGAGTTTAACACAAGTAGATATTATTGAGCTTGAGTATTTTGTTGTGTAATAATGTTTTGAATGTTGAAAGTGATTCCATTTTTCAATAAATGTTGATTTCTTTAACTTTGCACCTTCGATCGAAACTTATTAAAAACAGACGCAATCTTGATAAGTCACAGTGCGTATGTTATTTTAAACTATTTCCATTTCCTCCTCCCAGTATTGAAATAGTATGTAAATGCATTGTGTATGTAAATGAAAAATGTATTCATTGGGACAAATTTATTAACTGATAAGGGCTATTTTTCACATTTGAAAGACAGTTAATTAATTGGGTTATAGTGTTCTTACTGTGCTATGAGGTTTGCACACACTCCATTTAATGTTTTAGGTTTAGTATATCTGGCCAAAAAACTCCCTCCAAATGCTCCTGGACCGGCCCCTCTTTCAAATTTTAGAACCCATTGCGGCCCGCGAGTCAAAAAATTTCATCCGTTACACTGAATGAGTGGCCAGAATTACAATCTGTTGAGTGCAGCCCTGTGGTCGGCCTGAGGTACACGTTTCATTCAGAGGCACGAAGGTTATCTTGAGCAAAACTGCCTTGAATTCAACATTTATGAGGTTGCGGCACATGTTGGTTTCTTTCACATCTGACAATGCAAGTGTTAAATGCTGAAATGTTTTATCACCATCAAAATAATATCACAAATAAATGTAGTTGAGAGAAGCACATGTTTTGTCATGCATATTTTCACAGCTCACCAACTAAGCCTTCGAGGTTGAGCTTGATGTTGCGGCACTTAAAGTCCGGGTCTGCTCCATTCCTGTGAAGCACGATCTGAGCAATACACTCATCTATTAACTTGTAGTACTGAGGCCTGAGGGAAAGAGTGACAAATTGACAAATATATGATTAGGAAAAACAGAAAGAAACTGAAGTGGGAATGGCCTACAAGTGTCTAGAAATGCACTATGAGTTGTGATATATTTTACAACAATTATTGCAATTTACGGTTTTCATAACTCCACTATGTCCTAGTTTACACACAACGTTGGTAGGATCAAGTACAAATGTGTAATGTCTTATTTTTGTTTGATACCGGTATTTGAAGTGTGTGACGGCATGAGTTTCACTTGCTTTTGTTTGTATTATGTCCGACTGTGTGTTTGTTTGTTTGTTTGTTTGTTTGTTTATACAGTCGCATGACACTGCATCTTATAAACTCAGCTCAAAATGTTTGGGAAGGGTCTTATTTCTTGACCACCTAACATGCAGTCTGCCTACCTTGCTTATTTTTCTGTCCATATTTTTGTAATATTCTCCATTCTATCACCGGACGTCAACAGTCTGTGTACGAGTGTGTGTATGAGTGTGTGTGTGCGCGTGTGCGCATATTTTCGGCAAAACATTTTTTTTTGCGTGGAGCGAGAGAGACACCTTGTGTAATTTTAAGAATACTGTAGTTGGAATCAGAATCACACTCCCAATGACACGTCTTTGAATTCCTACCTCACGTACCACCTTGCAGTGTACTTTCACTCCACATGCACTCCGTTTTTATCAATGTAATTAACAAGTTTCTCACAAGATCAAACTCCTGCCTCTCCCATGCCTTAATCCCAATCTTTTGAGAATCATATCTTGGTCTACCTATGTTACATTCCACTGAATCATCTGGATGGAAAGATTTCAATCACAGTATTTCATTGTTCGTGTAGGTAAATAACAATACAAATCCATTACATGAACACAACATTTTCCATCGTGACATTGTTTGAACTCCTTTATTTTCCCGAGTGTTGCAGGTGTGCTAGAGCCTATCCGGGCTGATTTTGGGCATTAGCACGGATACACTCTGTGCTGGTTGTCACCCAATCGCAATTAGAGTGTTCGATCAGGCATATTTCCGGAATGAGAGAAGAAACTGAAGTACCTGGAGAAAACTGACGCAGGCACGGGGAAACTGCAGACAAGAAGCTATGGTGCTTGACTGGTTAATGAGGACGAGAATCGAACCTGAACCTCTGCACTGTTGTGGTGGACACGCTTAATAGTCAACCACCATGCCACCAATAAGTTAGTGTAAATATGTTTAATATGTATGAACGAATGTGGAATGGATGACTGTGAACTGCAAGCCATCAAACTATTGAATCTTTGGACTTTCGTCATTATTAACACACAAAAAAATTTAATAGCTATTTTACTGCATTCAATCGGATGAGCCCATAAAGGGTATGGCGGTGTAAACCAGTTTCAGAAGAAGAATGACATATTGTGAATTTACGGCTAACTGTCACTTTTACCCACATGGGTTACAACTGATTCTTATATGTAAATCAGGTAACATTTAAAAAAATTGTCATGTGTCAAAAATGTGTCATGGACACTTATAAACTAACATAACTCATTGGAAATGTTTACATTTATTTATCAAACGAATTTTAAAAAATGTGGCCTAGTTGGCTTTCTGAATAACAAAAGCAAAGAAAAAAAGACCCAGTCTAAGTAATGGATCAGCACTGTATCACTTAGTATAAAAAATATGGGAAAAATATGTAGCTGCGAGCGGTTGGGAAATGCATCAATTATTATCTGGTGTTTCTTTCTGTTTAATTCATAGCTATCAAACTCAGATAAATACCACTTAAGAGCTCTTCACTCAACATAAAATTGTGCAGCCCAGCCTCTTGCTGAAAGAAGGAAAAACTACCACAAACACAAAATTACAGTTTTTATATGCAGATGTGTCCTCCTCGGAAAAAATGCATTGATGTGCACTACCTGGCCAAATAATCATTGCGGATCAGCAAGAGGTGCTGCATCAGGGAGAGGAAGTTGCTTTCAGCTTTGGAGTCCTTCACTGTGTTGACCAAAATGTCAAACACTTCCCTCACATCGGTAAAACGAATTCTGTTAAGGCAAAATGTCCATATGGTCCTGTGAGACGCTCAATCAACAATTGGATCTATTTGCACCAAAATTGCTCGGAGATATAAACACAAGCCATTGTCCCATCTGTCATCCAAAAACTCTTCATTGCGCTTGTATTTACATATCATATGTGGTTGTCTGTGCATGGCATGCAACATTAAATATGCAGCAGTGTTTAGGCTTATGCCAGTTGAGCTCAGTCCAATAAGTAACAACTAAAATAACATTGAAAAAACTAAAATAAAATGTTGAAAAAAAGCCTAGATTGCAATGCATTGACCATGATGTGGACATTTGAGACACCTGGTGTTGGAAACTGAAACTGCAAGTTGTATGAACCTGCAAGTTGTATAAAATGTCCTTGATAAACAGCTACAGAAATGTTTGAGATGTGTCCAACACCTATTCAACAGACTGAGATAATGGCACCCAGAATATTTTGCGGACAAAGCTGATGTGACACCCACTGCAATCTTTACGGCATTCCTAACATGTTCAAAAATGGATGGACCAACTTAAACTGAAGGTGAAACTGTGGCCTTCTTTTTGTTTTCTGTAAATGTAAAATTCACACTATGCAGAGTAGCACTGATTCTATGAAACTACCCCAAAACACCCAAAGTAATACTTGAAATGCACTGTTCTTCAGAAAACTAAAATAAACACTTATTTTGGTTTTAACGTATTTTTTATTTAGTCAAAATGTTTTCTTTTCCTTCACAACTACCCATCATTTAGGAGTAAACTGATTTACATAATCAAAACGTGCGAAGAACCTGAGATGAAAAAATATGCTTAAGAATGATGAGGATTATTTTTTTTAATGACTACATATTAGACTACTGTAATGAACGTTTTATTGTTATGTGTTGCCGTTGAGGGCCTGTGGCAAATATGTCATGGTCAGAAGGGTTTGATTTCACAGCTCATGAATGCAACACTCAACCGTGTGTGCACATTCTAGTACGATGGCCACCACTGGCATATAAAAACTTACTTTTGGCAGTTGACAAACCTGAGCTCACTGACTACTGCTTCTGTAATCCATAGTAGACACAAATTTAATTTTGGCGTACCAAAAAGGACATTATGTTACATTAATTCAAACACACAGCATAACCTGTGTGTGATAATCCAAGCTAATTTCAAGACAACTGGATAAATGTCAGAACTGAAATATGCTATCAGCCTCAGCATGCTTCCTTTTTAGATGATCGAGGATTACTGACTAATAAATACGCTGTCATTCATAGTAGATGCAACAAATGTTAGCGTGCGACAAGACATCATGTTTTATCAAACACACGTGGTAGGCATGTGTGTGTTCATGTTAGCCTTCAAACGGGACTATCTTTATTTTCAGAAATGAAATCAGGCTATTGAGTTGCTTGTTTATCACTGCCGTGTTGCTATGAAAGGCACATTTGCATTGTTTCAAGTATTTTTTTGGGACGTGCACCCTAACTTTGCGATTCTGCTGCTAACATGGGTCAAGCCGTACAATTGCATTGTCCACAATGCTTCTGTTTACATCAGATGACCCAGATTGCCATAACTGCGCATATGCGCCATAGAAAGGCATCCACCAGTGGGGTAAGCAGGAGACAAGGCAGTTTCACCAGGAAAACAGAGCGTGCCCCAAATAAATACATAAATAACATGTCGACTGATATTTATTGTCTACCATATTGATCGTTGACATTGTCGTGACTAGACGGCTAATCATGGAAGCCTTACTCTGCACCTTTGAGCATGGTGCTTATTTGAAGTAACTCAGAGACAAGTGACCTATTGAGAATAGGTATAGTGATTTTGTACTGTTGTATACTTTCAAACTAAAAAACATGAAGGACAGTATAATTACCACATGCAATATCACAAGTGTCAAAGTCCGGTCCTCCAAGGGCCAGTGTCCTACATGTTTTCCATGTCTTCCGGCTGCAACACACCTTATTCAAATGAAAAAGATCGACACCAGGCTTCTGCAGAGCGTTTCTCATGAGCTAATCATTTGGATCAGGTGTGATACAGCAGGAAAAAAAAAAATGGAAAAACATGCAAGACAGCGGTCCTATAGAACTGGACTTGGACTTCTAGGCTAAAAGATCTTTTGTGAGCAAGGTCTGACACCATTTTGATCAAAAAAGGATATTCCATCTCAATGCGGATGTCGTCGAGGCGTGATTTAAGGTCCTCTGAATCATCTTCGGCCTGCTCATCAAAAACTGTGAGTTGCACCCTGAGCTCTTCATTTTCTATTGTCCTCACCTCCTGTAAGGACAGAAATGAAAGTAACCTGAAACGTTTTATTTTATTTCACCATTTGTTTACCATAACACGTAAACTTTTAACTTGGGCAGAATCAGTCAGGCCAGAGGGTCATGCGAGAGCATTTTCTCTACCTTAAGGCAGTCTCTGAGTCCTAATCTAAGAAGTTCAGAGCGAATATGGATCCTGAAGTCCAACTCTTCTCCTCGACTAATCAGTGCATTGATTAGTTGCATGCATCCACCCTGAAAAGAAAAAAAAACTTGTGAGATAAATTGTTGCGAAGAATTTCAAAACACCAAGTGGAGCACAGCAGGTGTATTATGGTGTCAAGATTTGCTGTTTATCGTTTGCATTTCTACCTTCAGTGTAATGCTGGAACTTTTCATGCCAGCTAGGAGAGGCTGGAATCTTTCAATGTCCCGTTTCTCTGCTTCCTCTGTGATGGCTTCGAGTACACGCTCATGACTGCAGAAATATACGCATTTAGCACTTATTTGTTTTTTTATGATTGGGTGCATTGAGTGAGAAAAGGCTATGTTTTTATGTTGGCAAACAATTTAAGATCCTAAACTGTTGATGCTGAACATCCATCACAAAATTATTCTTACAGATTCTCCGAGTGTTCCAAGATGGAGATGGCAGAGAGCAGCTTGACAGCATCAACCATCATATGAGGCACCCTAGGGTCAATGGCCCTGACCAGCAGAGGAATTCCTTCGTCTGACTCCAGCATGGATTTTAAACCATACTAAAGGGAATGACAGAACACAGTGGAAAGCTGAATAGTTGTGAAGTCAATAAATTTGCATACAAGTTTTCTTTTCTTTGTTTTGAATCCAGTCTGGTAGATATCAGTTGGATTTCGGCACAATACAAAATGCATTTAGTCCTTTCAAACTTTTATTTATTTATGATGACGTTTTATGATAAAAACATTTTCATGCAAGCATTATCTAAGTATCAAACCACCCGCCCCTATTCAGAGCGGTGTAAATGCTCAAATGGTGTAACAATAAATACACAACGTGTTAAAAATAAACTCTGCTTTATTTTTGATGGTCTATCTATCATGATGTTACCACAAGAGTCAAGTATCTTTTTGAGGCGTGAGAACCACAGGACTACAATGTTGAGCCAAACTTTGTTTTTACCTTTTGGAATAATCCCACCTTCTGGTGGAAAAATTGTCAAACAACACCTCGGAGCGGAGAGCCAACATTTATGCTTTTGAAGAGCACTGCGACGACAAGGATTGTGTACTTCATTTTAAAGGGGGTAATAAAAGAGTCTTACCTTGTTGTTCATGAAGGCTTTCAGACAGCGTATGATCTCATGTTGACATTTCACTCCCATCATTCTAGGAGGATGACATATTAATACATACACAATTTGCATAAACAACTGCACTTTCTGTGGTTTGAATTTCTTACGGGTACTCGTCTTTTTCTTCCTGCAGTCTTCTGAGTAGGTTCAACAGAAGAGCCAGGCCTTCATCTCCGAAATTCTGCACCCAACTACAAGACACAAAACCACTTGATTTGGAAAAATGTAGTTTTGTTTTATCTGAATCTTTTGTTTTTATTTTTTACTTTAATGACAATGGCTATTGACACGACAAGTATAGATGGGTGCATCACCTGACAGGGTTGTTATTGAGCGAGACTCGAAGAGATTCTAAACAGCTCAGCAGCTGTGAGTCCCGGTAGTCTGACCTCAACTCCTGTATATATGTCACGGCTGACTTAGAGCTTTCTTTCTGGTCTTGACCCTGATGAACAAACACACAAACAAAACAAGCAGTGAGACCAATGTGTAGAGCCTTGTAATTTTTGACCTATAATATTTATGAATAATTCATAAAAATTGGAATTGAAGCAATAAATGACATGTAAATTCTCTGCAGTGACGTTAAAAAAATGAGATCAGTTCCGGAAGCACTGTTTTGATGTGCACGTTTTTCTGGATCTAAGCTGGGAATATATTGTCAATCTATTATGGATAAATTAATAAATAATCACATTCCATATACACTCAAAATTGTCCGAGATGTGAGTGTGAGGGATAATGGTTGTGCATTCCAATGTGTGATTTTCTGGCAACTGGTTCAGGGTGTCCTCCGCCTCCTGCCCGAAGATAGCAGTGACGATTAAGCAGTCCAAACAACTGAACGAATAATGATTATTATCGACGAAATGTCCAAAAATAGATTTGGCATAATATAAACACAAACATTATTTTGTGCACTTGCTGACCTTCCAAACACTCTACATTGTCATGTAGGTGAATTTGACTTTTAAAGAGTATAGTGGCTGCTATCAGCTTAGGTAGTATACGAACATACTTGTTTAATTTATGAAAGTGCACCAGCGGCTGTGTCTATCCTTGACCACCTTTGGAAGGACTACAATTAATTCCCAGTGCTAGCAGTGGCAGGCTCTATTAAATTAGGTAAGAATATTTAGTTTACTCGAGACGGGCAGTTGTGTAAGTTCTGATTTACAGTAGACACTTTGCTTCTTTTTTATTATCGAAGTGTGGGGTGATTCCACACAATGGACATTCTACCTTTTGTGTGCATGATTGTCCTGCATTGTGCCTATTGCTTGGCGGCTCTGCAGTAATATTAATCCATAAGAAAAACTGATCACCATAAATACTTGCAATATAATGAAAAATCCACATAATGAAATTAGAAATGAGAGACTTAAAAAGCTATACTTTAGTGGGACTGAATGCATTGGGCTAGAAGACTTAACACCAACATGATCAAGTGTCACGAAATCTGTTGATGCAAGATCAGTGATGGACAGTAGAATCATAATTTTCATGACCTTCTCTGGGCACCCTGTCATACGCTTTCTCCAGATCTACAAAGACACAATGCAATTCCTTCTGACCTTCTCTGTATTTCTCTATCAGCATTCTTAAAGCAAACACTGCATCTGTCATACTCTTTTTTGGCATGAAGCCATACTGCTGCTCACAAATGTTCACTTCTGCTCTTAGTCTTGCTTCTACTACTCTTTTCCAGAGTTTGATTGTATGGCTCATCAACTTTATTCCTCTGTAGTTAGTACAACTCTGCACATCTCCATTGTTCTTAAAAATGGGCACCTGTAAACTTTGTCTCCATTCTTCAGGCAACTGTCCACCATCTAAGATCTTGTTAAATAACCCAGTCAGGAACACCACTGCCACCTCTCCAAGACACTTCCATACCTCGATTGGTAAATCATCAGGCCCAAGTGCCTTTCCCCCCTTCATCCTCTTCAGCGCCCTCCTCACTTCATCCTAATGTTTGCTACGTCTTGGTCCACAACAGTCACGTCTTCTACTCTTTGTTCCTTCTCATTTTCCTCATTCATCAACTCTTCAAAGTACTCTTTCCATCTTGCCATCAAACAATTGGCACCTGTTAATACATTGCCATCTCTATCCTTAATCAGCCGAACCTGCTGCAGGTCCTTACCATCTTGGTCTCTCTGTATCGCCAGCCTGTAAAGACCAGTCTCGCCTTGCTTGCTGTCCAGCCGAGCATACAAGTCATCATAGGTCTCTTGTTTGGCCTTTGCCACCTTTACTTTAACCGTGCGCTACATCTCCTTGTACTGCTGTCTACTCTCGTCCGTCCTCTCAGTGTCCCACTTCTTCTTTGCTAACCTCTTTCTCTGTATACACTCCTACACCTCCCCATTCCACCACCAAGCCTCCTTATCTACCTTTCTTCTACCCGATACACCAAGTACTTTCCGACCTGTGTCTCTGATTATGTTCGCTGTAGTTTGCCAGTCATCTGGAAGGACCTCTTGCCCACCCAGTGCTTGTCTTACCTCCTTCCTAAATGCCATGCAACACTCTTCCTTTTTCAACTTCCACCATTTTGTCCTCACTTCAGCCTTTGGGTTCTTCATCTTCCTCAGTGCCAGGGTCATCCTACATTCCACCAACCTATGCTGTCTGGCTACACTCTAACCAACCACTACTTTGCAGTCACTGATTTCCTTTAGATGCCGCCGTTGACACAAAATGTAGTCTACCTGTGTACTTCTGCTTCCACTCTTATAGGTCACCCCATGTTCCCGTCTCTTCTGAAAGAAAGTATTCACAATAGCCATTCCCAATCTCTTAGCAAAGTCAACCACCATCTGTCCTTCACCGTTCCTCATCTGGAGTCCAAGCTTGCCCATCACCTCCTCATCATATTTGTTTCCTGCGCCAACATGTCCATTGAAGTCTCCACCAATTACAACCCTCTCACTTCTCGGGATGTCTGTATGACTTCATCAAAGTCCAAAAAAAATTTCTCCTTCTCCGACAGCTCACATCCTACTTGTGGGGCATACCCACAAACAACATTGAACATCACACCTTCAATTTCTAGCTTCAGACTCATCATTCTGATACTCTTTTTACTTCTAAGACATTCTTAACGAACTCTTCTTTTAAGATAACCTCAACTCCATTTCTCTTTCTGTCTTCACCATGATAGAACAACTAAAACCCTGACCCTAAGCTTCTAGCCTTTCCACCTCGTGTCCTGGACACACAGTATGTCTACCTTCCTTCTCTGCATCATGTCAAACAGCTCTCGACCTTTACTTGTCATTGTTCCTACATTCAAAGTTCCTACTCTTAGTTCCATACTCTTGGCGTTCCATTTCTCTCTTTTCCTCCGGGCACACCTCCCTCCTCTCCTTCTTCTACCCACAGTATTCAATTTTCCACTAGCACCCTGAGGGTCAACAGTATCAATGGCGGCCGTTAACCCGGGCCTCGACCGATCCGGTATGGGATTCAGAGGTTTGATTCGCATATTTGTTTTGGCAACATTTTTTACCTCGGATGCCCTTCCTGACACAACCCTCTGTATTTATCCGGGCTTGGGACCGGCACAATAAGACACTGGCTTGTGCCCTCTTGTGGATCCATCCTAATTCACTCCAGGGCCCCTTCAGTGCTGCCACGGCGTGTGCCTAAGTCTGATAGTTCACTCAATTTTAGACTGTCGAGGGGAAAGGATGTCGGGAGGCAGAAGTCCCCTCTTGACCTCCTGGAACAT
Source organism: Hippocampus bargibanti (assembly GCF_051943395.1). Lineage (NCBI taxonomy): Eukaryota > Metazoa > Chordata > Actinopteri > Syngnathiformes > Syngnathidae > Hippocampus > Hippocampus bargibanti. The sequence continues at coordinate 8,965,412 of NC_142735.1, forward strand.
CAACTCTCAAAGTAATCGCTTTTGTGCGTTTTTTTGGACAGGTAAAAACTCTAAAAAACATGTTATTTTTTGAAAATGAGCGAACAACACGATGTGTGATTTAATTTTAACATCTCTTTAATTCAGAGATGAAAATGGACTTTTTTGAAAATACAAATGCGAGCACCGCAGGTGTAAAGTCCTGCCCTGCTGCCGGGGGGGGGGGCATGTGTGTGTTGATACAGCCGCATGACACTGCAGGCGCGCGCGCGCACACACACACACACACACACACACACACACACTAGTTGCTAAGCATCAGGACCTAAATTAAAACAAACCATCAGGATGTCCCGTCACACCCACTCAGCACTTAACAACTAATGGACAGCCCTGTTTATACATAATTTGGAGAATGTGCTTACTAAGTCACATAATTGCCCGGTAAAAAGTGAACAAATATCAAACGACAAAATAGTAATTGTGGTCTGTTAGCACTGGAGCTGGTAGTAGTGTAAGCTACTTGTTGCATGGACTTGTTTACAGCAACTGAATAAAGTGAAGAGATGCGAGTTAATCACAAACATCATGTCTCAACATTAGATAGAAAATGTTCTGATTCAGTTGCAGTGATACCTCAGTTACAGTGATACCTTGGCTTACGAACTTAATTGGTTCCCAGACAGAGAGTGTCAGGCGAAGTGTATCCCAAAAATTAATTTCCCATCGGAAACCTTTAAAATGAGAATAATCCATTCCCAGAACCCCATAAAACATAATTTTCTACTTTCTAATTTCCTAGGCCTTAAAACTACGCAAAATATACCTCATTTTGCGTATAATAAATGTGCCGTATCATAAAGTCGTTTTATTTACCTTTGTGATGGTCGATGGCTTGATGGAATGGAGTGCCCCGTTTCCTCAGCATTAAACACTTGATGAGGAACATAACCTTTTTCTTTTACCAACTTGAGGAATGATCCCTTGTGGGGGCTTTCTCTGCGATAATTTTATGTAGTTCCTCATCAATTGTGTTCTGTTTAGCTGGGTTGACAGCCTTTTGCATCAAGTGCTTGTGTGGGTTGTTTGTGGAGCCTGATTGATGGGATATTTTAACCGTGCAGTCTACACTCTGACTTTGAACTATCAAAGTTGAAACTCTCACTGTCGTCTGCCTGTCTCTTTAATGTTTAAACCACCTGCCCTCACTGCTGCGTTCTTGACCAATCACGTGGCTTTAACAGAAGACTGGGGGAAGGGAATAGAGGACAAAAAAAAGTCGGCAGCCATTTTCTTTTGGGAGAATGGCTTCACTCCCTCTGTCTGTCAACCCCACACCCCCTCACTTTTGCGTTCTTGACCAATCACGTGGCTTCAACCGAAGACTGGGGGCGGGGAATAGAGGACAAAAACAGTCGGCTGCCATTTTTTGGTTAAAACGGCCTCGTTCGCGAATGACACATCACTCATTGTGGCAGCTTCGTATGTATCCCGAAAAATAGTTTGTATGCCAAGGTAAAATTGTCATAAATTTAACGTGCGTTAACCAAAAAGTTCTTAATCCAAGGGGTTCGTAAACAGAGGTATCACTGTAATAGGTTTGACTTTGTTTTACTGACCGCTTTTGAAGTGTGCAGGTACTGAGAGACCATTTCACGTTTAATGGTGATGTCTTTTTCCCTGAGAGGCTGCTGCTTCTCCTCATTTAGGTTCATATCCACCTGAACCACACAAAAAAGGTTGATGACATTGGTTATCATGATGAATAATCCGTAAACTTGAGCAGGAAATAAATAGGATCTGCTTTTCAACTATTCAGGTGGTTCCGCCGACATTTAAGTTCAGTCAGATTTCAGTCACGTCAGGCATCTTGATCCTTTTCAGAGGCATGTTACATTGAAAGTTTAGATAATAAATACACTGTCGTGTAGGACTTGTTATTTTTTTACATTTGACATCACATGACACTGTAGTGCTTTTTCTACTATGAAAGGTGTTTAAAAATAGAAAGGTCTTTTTTCGATCACATCACGGAAAGAGCAGATTCTGCTAAAGTAGACATACAGTGAAACGGGCTGCTCACCAGCATCTGTTCAAAAAGTTCGAGGACATATTCATCGGAATGGTCGTGCAGTATTGCACTGGCCGTGTTGATTTCATAGTTGGCAGCTGCAGAATGACGCTGACCTGGCACATGGCTGAGCTTCTCCTTGTCCTTCTTAATCCTCATGCTTGTAAAACGTTCCAACTAGATTTGCAGGCAAAATGGCACATGTTAGATTGGGGTGTTGAGAATGACAAGCTACAAAAAGAAAACTGGCAGTGGGAAATCCCTAATCAATTTGTGGTTAGAAAATGACCCAACAAAAAAATCGTTGAGTAAATGTGGTGGTTAGCATTTTTTTTACATCAATGGAAACCTGATTTCAACGAATTCCGAGAATTGATTAGGGATTTATATTTAAAATATTGATCACATCAAACTGCCAAATAAAGTCAACACGTTGACGGAACATGCAGATGCAAAGGAATCGTGAACAATGCAAGTACTAAGTTCCCTTGGGTGCACAAGTGTATGCACTGTTGAATGCCAAATTGGAAATTAGTTGTATAAACTTCACAGTAGTTAAGGTGCATCACCAAAAGCATGCACTCCCAACTAGAGTACACTCAGCAATAAATGTTTTAAGTGTGTTAGGGTGGATTAGATTGTGACAAACAAATAGTGGCAAGGGGAGTTTGTTTATTTACAGAGTGTACAAGGTGAATGAGGCAAGCAGACGAGTGTTGGTGGCAGGAAGTTATAAAACCTACCTCATCTGGAATCAGACGTTTCAGTGTCTATGGATGAAGAATGAGCAAAGGGGAGGAAGGGATTGTCATAAAAACGATCAAATGATGCCAGAAGGAAAACACGACCATAAGGCAGGAATTTTGAATTGGACAATGTGGAAAATTAATAATGCAAGTCATTCACTGATGGACATGTGGGGACATTGTGGTAATGTTAAACTATAGTTGAATTCTAATCAAATCGGTAATGAATATTAATTAAGAAACGTATATCACAGCAAAAAGAGCCAGAGTGGCAATTATGCAGATAAATTGGATTACAATGAGTCTTAACGGTTCAAGTAAGGCTCGATTGTGTTTTGTGAATGTGCGCGTAATATCTGATCATGTCCACCAGATGTCAGGCTACACATACAAATTTTCACCTTTAGTCCTCATTGGCCAGAAAGGCCTCCAAGCGGAAAGACGTGACCTCACATGTCCCCCATTTCACTGACTAATTAAGACAGTTCAATTGTCAATAAAATTGGTTTGGTGAATGTATCAAAAACAAGAAATTTCCACAAAAACGTGTCCAGGTTCATAAAGCAGAGATTGACGCCATCAAACACAAGACACAAGAATTTGTACTTATTTCGCTATTTTACCCGACCGAGTGTGGTATGGACAAAATTCTGAGGCCTGACACAGGAAATTTTAAGTCAATTTTGTTTAACCCAATATAGCATTTTTTTAATAAAATTACATGAAACTAAAGGCATTTATGTGGTATTTCTTCTGTTTATTAAAAAAAATATACAGACTGCAGAAGCCCGGATAAATACAGAGGGTTGTGTCAAGAAGGGCATCTGACGTAAAAGCTTGGCCAAAACAAACATGCGAATAAAACCTCTGAAGATGGAGGACACTGATTCGCTGTGGCTACCCCTTGAAGGGAAGAGCCGAAAGGAAAAGAAGAAGTTATACAGACTGCATAATAAGATATTACCAAAATAAAGTGGAAAAAAAAATCTCGCTGAAAAATACCCTCCGTTTCAACGCACTGCCCTCAAAATTTAGGGCAACCCAAGTTAAAATGGATTGCTTCTCATATATATTTTTAAATCAAAATAATAGTGGACCAAAGTAAAAACTTTTTAAAAAAAGTTTAATAGCAGGAAAAACGCTACATTTGGAAATAACTATTTTACATCAAATCATGTGTGACACAACTATTAGCACACCTGTTGTTAAAACATGGTTTCAAAAAAAAAAAAAAAAAAAAAAAACAACAACAACAAATAAAAGAGTGCCCAATTCGCAAAATTGTGATCATTGGTCATTCCTATTTGCACAATATCTCTCAAAATCGTCAGTCGACCGATGCAGGCCTTCTCTCTCTCCTGTCCTCTGTAAACGTTCTTACAATTTTCGGGATGAGAATATACTTTTGCAATAAAAATTGTTTGATTTTATGTTAACATATTCACAGTGCATGACAATAATTACAGAGTGCATTGTATCTGGTTTGACAATCACTTTTCAAGGAATGAAATCAAGATAAAAAAACATGGTCCTTAAACAATCATTGAATTTTACGCCTGGCATACACCCACGAGGTGTTGCTAATTAAAAAAAAAGTTTTAAGAGGTTGAATACATATGTGAAAAGAAAACGATCATCTTGTTCTGAAGTTTACAGTGCTATAATCCGAGAGGTAATGTGGTTGAGAATAAGATGGTGTTGGTGATTCAGTGGAAAATACAGCAAACACTGAGTTGCTTTTGCTTACCATGTTGCCATAGCAATGCGATAAGCAGAATTGGAAATGGTTTCAGGCAGCCACAACCATACGTAACAGTAGGAATTGACACAGAAAGCAGAAAAAAAGAAAGTAGAAAAAATTGTGACTCAAAAATACTGATTCATCTCTATCCATCTTTTAGGAGACGAAAGGTCACTTTATTTTCATGGCACATTTCATACACACTATGTGCTTTACATGACTAAAAGTAAAACATTTATAAAACAAGAGTTGAAGACATTGAAAAAGTACCACACTGAAATTACTACAAGAACATAAGATTAAAAAAAAACAAAAAAAAAAAAAAACAACAAAAGAGTGAACATTTGTAGACTTTCTTTGGATTTTTCTCCAAACCACATTTTGGAAAGCACTGCTGACATCAGGTAGAAATCACTAAGCTCCCTAGTTTTGTGAAAGATAGTTTGTTTGATTATCTCAGTAACACAAGCTTGAAGACACTCCTGAAACACATTCTGACACAGTCAATCGACATGGCCAACACACTGCAGATATGTCCTTGTTTATAACGATCTTTGTATTTTCTTTTTCCCTGCCATGGGTACAACTAAAAGAAACCACTCATTTATTCATTCAATAAAAAACAAGTCTGGCAACCTTACTAATGGTCAACGCTAAACATTGCATTGTAACACTCAACAACTCTTTGCATTTGGTGAGCCATTTTAGTGGAGAGTTAGGCAATTAATTTTGCAAAGGGGCCACCCAAGAAACCCAAGCACTTCCCGAGGACCTAAGAAAAAAACGTTTTGTCTTTTTTCAATCAATAGCAGTGCATGTAGATGCAGTATAGTGTCCACTGTTCTTCTTCTTTTCCTTTCGGCTTTTCCCTTCAAGGGGTCGCCACAGCGAATCAGTAACCTCCATCTTCAGAGGTATGATACTCATGTTTGTTTTGGCCAAGCTTTTACGTCGGATGCCCTTCCTGACACATCCCTCTGTATTTATCCGGGCTTGGGACTTTAACCAGAATTATGGAAAGCAATTAAAGGTACATCCTTACACTTTAAAAAATTAGAACAATTTTGATCAGCAACCGACAACCCAGTCAACCTTGCCATTCCTAGTCAAGACTCCTAAAATTATTTTACAATCATGCATCAGATTTGAACATCACTATTCTGGACAGTCAAAGACTCTTCACAAGGGAAACATGATTCATGCACTTTCACATTTACGCTCTGGTGGTGGAAGATTATGTACTTTCTGCAGCCCCAGCCACTCCTGGGGCACATTGACGGAAGCACAAGTGCCTCGATGCAGCTATGGCCGTGCCGACCACCACCAAACTTGTCAACCCAGCCATACAACAAGTGACACTGGAGGAAAGGTACGGCTGCTGTAAAGGCATCCACTCTTGCGGCGTCAATAATACTATTTACAGTAATGTATAATGTTACAATGATGATTTGAAATTAGGGACAAACAATTTTGGAAAATAATTAAAATTGCAATTATGTTTTAAATTAAAAAAAGGTCAGTACTATTATGCATGAGATCAATGGTAATAGAATATGGTTACTTCAGAGGATACCTGACATTTTAATTATATTTAAAAAGAAGCATCAATACAAAATAGTGCTTCATCACAAGATTTGCTTCCCTGCCACTAAAAATGGCAAGGATCCTCAGTGATCTAAACACAAGCCCAAGTGTCTCACTAAAACATCGATGGTCAACTGCAGTCTGAAATTATCTCAATGCCACTTTGATTGACTCCTTCTCCGCCCCAATGAATAAAAGGTAATGAACCCCTCCCACACAAGCATCCAAAATTTCCCCAAAAAACGCTAATAGATACATACTACACGCTTGCTAAGGTAAGTGGGGGTTCCATGAAGGAAAAAAATATAGATACCGTAAATTCCAGACTATAAACCGCTACTTTTTTTCCCAAACTTTCAACCCTGCGGCTTATTCAGTGATGCGGCCAATTTATGTAATTTTTCTAACGGCCGCCAGGGGCAACTCGAGTAAAGGTAAGATTAAGACCGGTGGAATATATGCGTCGAGGAAGACTGCAACTTCTTGTCTTGTGCATAAATTAAATTCGCCCGAACATACCCTCATCATGGAAAAGAAGGCATATGACACAGCTTTCAAGCTAAAAGCAATCAAGCTGTCTGATAAAGAAGGAAACAGAGCTGCTGCACGTAAACTCGGCATAAATGAATCGATGGTGAGATGCTAGAAATGGCAGCGGGAAGAACTGGAGCAAAGTAAAAAGATGAAAAAAAGCTTTCAGAAGTAATAAAAGCAGGTGGCCCGAACTGGAAAACATTCTAGACGACTGGGTGAACACACAGAGTGCAGATGGCCGAGATGTTTCGACTGTCCAGATCGGACCGAAAGCAAAAACAATCGCCACAGAAAAGAAAATTCCGGATTGACAGCAAGAGCGAGATGAAAAATATGACAAAAAAAAAAAAGAAATGTAATGAGAACAAAAATGTTGTGCATGCGCATGTATTTTGTCAAAATATAAATGATTATTTTTCCTCATACCTGTGGGCCCGAGAGTACCAATGATAAAATGACACCCCCCCCCCCCCCCCCCAACCACAGCATTAAAGTTACCATCCCTATGTTAAGTTATGACGTAAGGTTAAGTAACGTGTTCCAGAATGTTCCAAACACGTCTGGGTCAAGTCATAAAACTTTACGGACAATTTAACATCATCCAGACCTCTAAAGAATTCTGACCACCAGGTTTTTGAGAGAGGAGTGTGAACATATTTATTAGCTGCCTGCTATTGCCTCCTTCGTAAAAGGAGCAAGTGGTGAGAGATAAGCGTATTCAATAATGGGGAAGAATAACAATATATCCTGTTTGCTGTTTTTGCACAACTTCCTGACAAACCCTCATATCGCATATGCCTGCAGGTCCACATGCACAATGCACACAAGAGTCTTCTACACACTACTAGCATGAACAAGTACTGGATTAATATGACCATAAATCAACATACTCTCAGTTAAGTTTACGTTTATGTATTGGCTTTTCTTGAAAATAAAGGCATGCCTAACTGAAGTAAGACATTCCTATTGTGGAAGGTCTAACTGACAGAACATGCAACTCACAACAACAGCAATAAGGCCAACGAGGCCATGTGACATAATAAAACATGCTGGTAGTGCAATAACAATCAATTCATCTAGTGATGACTTTGTTGATTAAACAATGTTTCGGGGAAAAAACACAAATTTAAATTTAATCCATATTAAAAAATACTTCAAATTGACAGTGGAGAAAATCCTTGGTGCATCAGCTGTTGTTAAAGCGCTACATAAATCAATATGCATTGGATTGTATTTTCTCCACTTTCCTTTATAACACAAAGAAAAAAATGACGCATTTGAATGTGTGTATATGGGTTTCATGACCAATGCAACCACAAGGGTTTGTGACACATGCTCCTGGAATTAACCATTTCCGTTGCAAATTGTGTTGTCAGATTATTTGTTATTTAGTTTTTTTTTATACTTCAACATGGTGCTGCGAGAGTGGTTGCCTTTCCACCAGCTCCTGTATTTTGTTTGTCGACTTCTTTCTTTCCTTTCCTCTTCCTTTCATAACTTTGCTGCTGTGAAATGTAAATTTCTCCACTGTGGGACGAATAAAGGTACATCCAATCCAATCCGTAACCAATAACACAAGGATCATAGACAGTACATTCTGTGTTTATTATAGTTAAGTGGCACAATGATCACTAGCCTAGATTCAGTGTAGGTATTGCCCACCAAAACAATGTTGATCAAATAGGCACTTGAGCTCAGATGAAATTGTCAACTCTCTGGATAATATTGAATTTATGACCAAATAATTGCAGTAATTGAGAGGCCATGTTGTTGAGATCAACTAAGGTTGAAAGATAAAAGTTTAACACCCACATAAAACAGTTCAGTGTGAAAAAAAAAATGCAGAGGTGGCCATGGATGACTATGAATGTTTGTTGGCGATATTTGAAGTGCAGCACATAAGTAGGGTGGTCACGGGGGTTTCGGTTCAATTGTCCAACGCTTTGCTGTAGACTTTCAGCTGAATATTAAAGACAGATGATCCAATATCAATGGAGTGGCACAAATAGTGTGGCGTTTCTTTTCGTGCACGCTAAAACCAGTCTGCGTGTCCCCAGAGGACCATGGGACTAAATTACATTTAGAGAAAAACACGGTAAATGACAGAATATAAAACAGCACCTGACTGATACTCGAGTGGTTAGCACACAGACTTCACAGAGCAGATGTCGTGAGTTCAGATCCGCTCCTGCCTCCCTGAGTGGAGTTTGCATGTTCTCCCTGGGCCTGCGTGGGTTTCCACCATGTCCTTCTGTTCCCGCCCATATTCCAAAAACATGCATGGCAGGCTGATTGAAGACTCCAAATTGACACTCGGTGTGAGTATGAGCAAGAATGGCTGTTCGTTTCTGTGTGCCCTGTGATTGGCTGGCAAACGATTCAGGGTGTTGTCCCCCGCCTACTGCCAGTAGACACCTGGCATATGCTCTAGCACCCCCCGTGACATTTGTGAGGATTAAGAGGATCAGAAAATGAATAAGAGAATGAATAAAAACTGACAGAACTATAACGGTAAACGAGGAAAATTCAAGTACAGGTTGAAATGACCCTTTCTGCTATTTTATTGTCGGGCTGCAGGATAAAAAATTTGAACTTCCTGCTTCTTTAGTATTGGATTGATGAATGTGACATGCCCCACCCTTTATCAGTCGAAAATTGTCTGTCCAATAGATATGAACCAGCCCTTCCTTTGCAGTTTCAATACAATATCTCAAGATATGTTTATATTGAGAAGGTACACAGGATCAACGTAAACCAAAGAGTTCACTATTGTCGAACAATAACGCAGGAACAAGGCAGGCCCAATTAAAACATAAAAGGCTATTCAATATTTATCTACCCTATAAAGAGCACCCTGAGATGCTGCTGCAAGCTTGACAGCCTAATACATCACACTAATGATGATCTATATTATGAATGCTATTCTGCAAGTGGCAAAGTCAGATGAGGGAACAGAAATAGACGCAAAGCATGTTAGAATGTACTTATACTGTTTAGATGCCTGTTCAGGCATTTCCATACTTAAAAATTTTGTATGAAGAGTTACCACTGAATTATAAAAAAATACTCATAATAAAATCAATTATTGAGGCCTCTATATTGGTGCCCTCTTTTCACATCATACATTTAGAACTTTAAATTTAACTTGAATAAACATTTCCAATCAAAAGATTTTGAACACAAAATTTTCAGTCTGAACCGGGATGGAGGGTTATTTAGCGCAATGCTAAATGGATTTTGAAATATTCCTAATAAAATTATGAGATGTAATTTTGAGAACATTTATGATCAGATCTCAAAACTATACATCAAAATAGAAAATCGCATTGTGAAAACAAACGAATAATGATACATAATCTTCAATTTATTACATGAACCCGGTTATTCACTCCTCCTGTACAACATAGGCCGTAATTTAACATAATTCATTTATGGCTTCAGCTGTGTTTATCGGTGTAGTGTATTGTGTTGTTTTCTCTCCAGAGAAAAAAATATACAGTAAAGTCTCGTTATATCGATATCGGATATATCGATAGTCCCGGTTATATCGATACTATTTCTATGCACGCACGGAGAAAATTACATGCAAACAGGGTCGGATATATCGATAGTCCCGGTTATATCGATATTTTTTCGGACTCCCTTGAATATCGATATAACGAGACTTTACTGTATATATATAATTGTCCCTAGGTGTGAGTGTGAGAGTGACTGTTGTACGTCTTTGTGTGCCCTGCGATTGGCTGGCAACCAATTCAGGGTGTCCCCCGCCTCGTGCCCGAAGACAGCTGAGATAGGCTCCAGCAACCCTCGCGACCCTAATGAGGAATAAGCGATACGGAAAATGAGATGATGATATATATATATATATACATATATATATATACATATATACATATATATATATACATATATACATATACATATATACATATATATATACATATATATATATATATATATATATATATATATATATATATATATATATATATATATATATATATATATATATATATATGAGAGAGATGAGAGAGCTCATTAGGACTTGTTGAGTCAGGCTTTTGCTGAGGTTGCTCCACCAGGTAGTGGTTGCACTGCTGTTTGAAGGCACACGCTGGCACAATTTTATGCTTGACAAGAGGCTGCCACTTATTGTGGAGATGAGCTACATGCTCCATGTTACACACAAGACAATACAGCCATGTTGGAAAGTACTTTTCATGTAGAAACATGTTTTTTGGTGGTTAGAACTGTCACAGAGCAAGGTATCTTTGTCAACTCTGGCCAGGTGATACAACACCCCATGGTCAAATATCATGTTCTAATCTTTCATCCATATGATTGTCCCATATCACAGTTAAAAGTATGAGGATGCAATGGTACTGTATTTCAGGAAATATTAGACAGCTGTTAATTTGTTATTGTATCTATGTGGTAGTTATAAACGGTTTTGACATCAGACCATTGCATTATCCTCACCGGGGTCGCGGAGATTGCTGGAGCCTATCCCAGCCTTCTTTGGGGAGTAGGCGGGGCACACACCGAATCTACATCTTGGGTCAATTTGGAGTATTCAATCAGCCTGCCAAGCATGTTTTTGGAATATGGGAGGAAAGCGGAGAACCCAGAGAAAACCCACCCAGGAGAACATGAATACTCCACACAGGGAAGCCGGAGCTTGAATTGAACTCGGTTCCTCTATTGTCTGAAGTCAATGTGCTAACCACTCAACTATTGGGCCATCAACACTGCAAGTGACAGGTTTAATTAGCATTATTTTCTATTCTTTATCTGAACCAATAGAAGAAAGAAAAACACTTTTAGAGTGTTTAAATTTGACGTCAAAAGTTATTCACTGTATGCCCAATATTGTTTCATATAATGACTGAGTCGGACTATTTTAAACACACTTTTTGTCAAAACGTTTCTCCAGTAAAAGATTAAATCTGGTGTGTGTTGCATAGTAAAAGTTGTATAAGAAAAGATTCAAATAGAAAGCTGGTGTGAGGAGGAGATCAGGTCTATGGAGGGCACATATCTCTGTCTATGACTCATGTTTACTCATACTTTTGTCAATAATACAGACAAGTTGCCATTCCTGAAACATTATGTGACGTATGTAGCTTGCTCACCTTTTTATCTAATAGTGGGAATAACACATTTTAAAAAAGGAAATAATGAATTACAAAAACTACACTGGCATAAAAAAACAAAGTGTGGAAGAATACTGGGCAGAGTGACTGGTATTAATAAAACAATTATATACAGTGCACATGCATATGTGGTCCTATATTTACTTAATGACCATGAGTCCCCCATTGCTCCACCATGGTTACTGATTGTCAGTGTGCTCGTGCTATCACTTTTCACCTGTTGCTAGACGTGACTAAGGAGCTGAGTTATGCAACAAGTGAAACTTGGCTGGTGACAGGCACCAATAGGACAATGTAGACACCTCAAGTGAACCACATATTAAACCCACAAGGGACAAATGGGGGGCTGTGGGTGTTAATGGGCTAACAATGTCACGTTAAACTCAGATCCCACAGAACTCAATAAGCAACATCGATTATAGAGTAAATAAAGGCCAAAAACTAAAACACTCAAGTAGAAGCTTTATGCTAAAACACACACAATATATATATATATATATATATATATATATATATATATATATATATATATATATATATATATATATATATATATATATATATATATATAAAATGAATGAGCTTGGTGGAAATGTAATGGGGCAGGAACTTCCTTTTATTTTGACACTTCCTCGTGTTTGATAGTGTTTTATACTTTTGAGAACTACATCGACGTATCAAAGGACAAACCAGGGTGGTTTATACAGTATACATTCATGTAATCAGAGGTTGAACGTCTGATGGCTTTGTACTTTCACTTACATAACTAATTTAAACAAGCGACATGAGCGACATAACTAATTTAAACAAGTGACATGAGCGGAAAAGCCAAGAACCTAAAACAATGTGATTTGCCAGCAAATGACGCTTATGAGATACTCACAAATTTCTTTTTCCCCTCTCCATCTTCATAGCCCTTCTTTGACTTCTTGTCTTTCTTGGGAGCAGGAGCCGAGGTGTGTGGATCCATAGTTGTAAAGTTAATCCCTTTCTTTCAACTCGGAGTCAAAATAGTCTCCGCGTGGAGGTAATCTCGTTGATGCAAAAAATATATTCAAAGCAAATTACTGATCTGACGATCTACCAAGACAGTAGGGGCCTAGTTATAACAGTGATTATAATCTCCTCGAGTCTGGGTCGTGGTACTACGGATGGATAACTAGCCACAACTAGCACAGAGTTGCTAATGATCTGGTCTAGAGCCAAACTCTTCGTAAAGCCGTCTGCCGGTCTTCCAGAAGGAGGGAAATTCAAAGTGCTGTAAATCGTCGTAACCAGAATAGGCATCCCAACGTCCCATTTAAAAATACAAACCGCGATTTAAGATACCTGCATCCGCGTGTAACGTCAACACAAACACAAGTTAATACGAACTGACTTTCGTTTACAAAAGTTTGGAGAAAAGGCAGCTATCGTTAGCTTTAGCTAGGTAAAATCGCAACTGCAAAATCCACTTTCAGAAGATTGGTTCAGACTACAGGGGCTCATCCTCGATGTTGCCCTTGTACTACAGAGGCTTCCACAGAACGTTTCATGCCTACTACTTCTCTCGTCAGTTTTTCAATTCCGGCATGACAGTAGCGAAGACAGATTTCAACACCGAGTCAATTGTCTTCCTGTACTTTCTTCTGACACTCGCCCTGTAGCAGTTTGGGGGCGGAGGCAGCATCGGACTACACCTGAACTGCTTCCTGATGTACTACGTACTTGCACTTGCCACTATTGTGAGCTGTTTCTCCTATCCAAACTCAACGCAATAATTTTAATTACGTTGAAAAAAATGAGTGTCCGTTTTTGAAAACTAAAAAGGCTAGTAACACGCCCCCTGAACTACTTTTTCCCGTTGGATATTGCTTAAAAAGTAAGGCAGCGACCTTGGGCGTTTCGAATTTATGTGACGTGTGTCTTTTTGTTTTGTGTGAAATGAGAACCGACGTAAGAATAGGATGCAAACGCCACACGCATGGCCGGTGACGTGCCAATATTTGAACCCGGATCAATTCCAAACCATAACTTCGTTGTGCTTTCGATGAAAGTGTCATGTCGCAGTTTTTTTATTTCCCACGGGCCGAAGTGCACTCGAACGCCCCATTGAACTGGGTGGTCTGTGATGGAAAGTGTCTGCAGGGGAACCCCAAGGGCCAAGGGTCCAACATCACTGACCGACTTCAATATAAAGTCACTTGTGAAAACAGGGAACGCGAATGCCAAAACACAATTTACAAGACGATTTACTCATATTTATGTGTATCCGTCCACTATTACAAAAGTGGAGTTATTTGGCATAACGTCACAACACAATGTGATCTACAGGAACTGTGTGACGATACACCGTTATCTCCATGCATAGAGTTCTGTGGTGAAAGAATGAAACTCTTTGAAGATAACATATTTATGTAAATAAATACAAATGATAATGAAAACTGTGGTCAAAACCAGTTGGAATGAATCTGATCATCAAACAAACAGAACCAACCATCTCTGTTGTTGACATTTGCCTTGATTGAATGCTTGGAGTTCAGAAACAATTGTCAAACTTTGTCAAATGCAGCATTAATATCAACCACTGCTCCACAACCCATTAATCTGTATTGTGAGATGAGGAAGAAAGTTTTAAACCAACCTTGCACTTAACATTTTTGTCAACATTCACTCTAGAATAAGTGTGCAATTTTCTTTAACTGGTCTGACTAAAATGAAATAAAATCCACCAAAACCATTTTCATTATATAACCGTGTATGGTTTACATGGTTGAAATATACAGTAACATATTTTATTACTTTTTTACAATTATGTGTCAACAGAAATATTGTTTCATCTACACTGTTTTCTTTTATATTTCTAATCAATATGTATTGTATTGTATTGTATTGTCACTCTGTTCCTGACCATTAGATGCACTTTCATATCAACAAACATCCATCTATCCATGCCTATATATATATATATATATATATATATATATTTTTTTTTTAAATCTGCTTATCCTCACAATGGTCGGACGAATGCTGGAGCCTCTCCCAGCTGTCTCTAGGCAGTTGGTGGGGTATTCCCTGAACCAGTTGACAGTCAATCGCAAGGCACACATATCCGCACTACCACTCAAATTTAGGGACAATTTGGAGCGCTAACCTGCTGCCATCCATGTTTTTGGAATGTGGGAGGAAAACGGAATACACAGAGAAGATCCACAGTCATGCTGAGGACATGCAACCTCCACAAAGGGAGGTCAAACCATGCACCTCTCCATTGTGAGGCCGACATACCACCCAGTGGCCCAACGGGTCACCTATCAACATACATAATATTTACAAATATTGTAACATTCAACTTTGATGACCTTGCACTATTTAAAATTATAGTTTCAGTTGCAAATAATACAGACTTACCGCATAATCGTTGAACCCCTATTCTTGCAAAACAATCTAACCAGGAGACAAACAGCTCTCGCCGTAATGCGTTACAGGTATGCATTACTCAGGTATTCATCACTGCACACCATATCCACAACAGTCAATGAAATATGAAATAAAGAGGTCTCAGACAATGTCAAAGAAAGGTGAGTGTCGTTATCTTCATGCTTTTTCTTTGTATACCAAGGGTAAGCCAAATTCTGCAGAAGTTCTTCACTTTATATTGTTATCGCAGTGATTACTTAAGAGGAAAACATATAGGTTAATACAAGACATTACAATTATGACATTGCGTCTAATATGTAAGTGTTGCGCTCTCCACTATAGTAAGGGAGATACGGTGTTGTGGGATCCAGGAAAAAAACCACAAGACAAGCAATGTGATACGTCTTGACTCAACAGTGGTTTACTTCGAATGCCCCGATCTAATGCAAACGTACGCGCACAACAATTTCCGGTCCAACGATCTAAATCGGTCCGACACGAAACATGAACCGAAGCAGGCGTTCCATGTTTAAATAAACATTTTCGATATATATCATTTGTAAACCAAGAGAACTACGCGAATGTAACCAAAATAGGAAATACGATAATTTACAACCTGTCACATACTCCCCCTCAAAATAGATGTTGTCCCCAACATATGTACTAGTAAATACATAAATACGCTGGACGACGTGCCCAAAACAATGACGCACGGTATTATGAACTGCATCCAAATATGAACTATAATAATGAACAGTTTACAGACTGGAACTCTTTTCATACATTCTGTTTACATTATAACAATCAACAATTCACAGACTGGAACTCTTTTCATACATTCCGTTTTACTTATACAGGGCTCATCGGGGTCTTCTTGTTTCCATCTCACTGTTCTATTAAACCGAAGTGTCGATTAACCATTTCTGTAGTATTTCGTGGCATAATAGGGGTGTGCGCCATACATCCAAGGCATTGTCTGTTCACCATGATATGGTACTGTCCCTACATTGTAGCAAGATGGCGAACCAAGGCGATCATACGTGAATACCTTGGGTCTCCTGTGTTCTCGTCGTGGCCGTTGATTTCCCCCAATATCAGGATTACTGGGGGGTGGCTGGGGAAAAGGGGGACACACTGTCACAGGTGGATCATTTTCCGGACCAATGTTGCCCTCCTGAGATTGGTCAACTTCCGCAGCTCCCGGCTCCGTCCCCGGCAGTTCATTCCCCAGTTGATTGTCATCATGGTGGGTTGTCTCCACAAAGCTCACGTCCCGCGGTTCTGGTGAGTCTGGTCGGGTGCTCTGGCGATGCAACACTGGATAATACTCATCCTCCTCATCATCCTCTTCCGGATCCATTTCCGGCATCTTGTTCGGTCGTTGCCGAGTGGACTTTTCCTTGGACTGGGACTGTAGTGAAGTCTCTAATGGCAAATGATCACATGGCAGCAAGAGATTGCGGTGGAGTATCCTAGATCTGCCCTTCCCCCTCTCAGGTTTCAGCTCATAAACTGGAATGTCTTGGCTGACTTGACGAACCACTGTATGAACAACATCCTCCCAGTGGTTTCTCAGTTTGCCTGAACCTCCACGTGGGGTTAAGTTTCGAACCAGAACACGATCACCGGGCAACAGGGTAGAATACTTTAGTTTACTGTCATATAGTCTCTTACTCCTGGCAGCAGCTTTGTTGTTATTTTCTTGCGTGATCGCATACGCTTCCTCCATGCCCTGTTTCCACTTCTTCACATAGTCCTTCTGGTTGGTTTCACCCTGGTTCGAGTCTGGATTCAAACTAAACAACATATCAACTGGCAAACGTGGTGAACGTCCATAAAGTAAGTAAAAAGGTGAGAACCCTGTCACCTCACTTTTGGTACAGTTGTAAGCATAAACGAGTTTGTTTAGTGAGTCTTTCCAGTTACTCTTTTGTTTCTCTGTCAGTGTCTTTAACATCTGGATCAGTGTTCGATTAAATCGTTCAACTTGTCCATTTCCCTGTGGATGGTAGGGGGTTGTCCTTGAACCCGCAACCCCACAATATTCCTTCAGTTGAGCAAAAAGTTGATTTTCAAATTCACCACCCTGATCATGGTGAATTCGAAGGGGGAACCCAAACTTTAAAGCATAGTCATTAAAGATTTTGTCTGCCGCTGTTTTGCCAGCTTTGGACGTTGTAGCATAAACTTGAGCGAAACGTGTAAAATGGTCTACTAGCACAAGCACGTATTCATAACCACCCTTACATTTGTCAAGATGCAAAAAGTCAACGGAGACAAGTTCAAAAGGCTGAGTAGTCACAATATTAGTAAGAGGGGCTCTGGTCTCACGGTTGGGCTTTTTGTGTTTTAGGCACACACACTCTCTCAGTACATAGTCCTCTATTTCTTTTTGCATAAAGGGCCAGTAAAAACGATCCCTTACAAGGGAAAGAGTCCTTTCTACACCATGGTGGCCCATTTCATCATGCAGCTCTTTTAACACTGTCACCTTGTGTTTTTCAGGAAGCAGTAGTTGGGTTCTGTTTGCCGTTTTTCTGTACAAAACACCTCTGTCATTAATGTGTAGCTTGTCCCATTCCCTCACAAGACAAACAACTTGAGGACAATGCTTTCTTAGTTCAGTACCTAGCGGTTTCGTCTCCGCCAGTTTGTATCTAATAATATGTCCTATAATGGGGTCAGTCTCTTGATCTAGCTTGATCTGTCCAACAGTCAATGGGGCTATCGGTGTGTTTAGTGACACCTCGGCACACATAGCTGAGATTCCCATAGACCAAGCTGCACTAGACTCGTTCTGTTGGTCAACCGCTTGTACGGCAGCACTCACAGCATCATATGACATTTCTTTTGTACATCCGTCCATATATGTTACCATATCAAGGGGCATCCTAGATAAACTGTCTGCATCAACATTTTCCTTACCGGGACGATATTTAACAGTAAAATTAAAATCAGAAAGTTCTGCGACCCACCTGCACCCAGTTGCATTTAACTTAGCAGTCGACAGTACATACGTGAGTGGATTATTGTCACTATACACAGTGAAGAATGGTGCATAGTACAAATAATCACGAAACTTGTCTGTGATCGCCCACTTAAGCGCCAAAAATTCCAACTTGCCCGAGTGTAAATTATAATTCTTCTCAGCTGCAGTTAATGTCCGAGAGCCATAGGCTATCACGCGAAGTTTGCCATTTTGTCTTTGGTACAACACAGCACCTAAACCCCGGTTAGAGGCATCTGTATGCAAAATGAAAGGATGCGCGAAGTCAGGAAAACCTAAAACTGGTGGTTGAACTAAACAGTCTATTAGCTGCTCTAACACTGACTGATGCTCATCACTCCACTCAACACGTGTGTTGGAAGACACACTGTTATGTCTCACTTTCCATTTTTGTCTTTGATGCTGCTGAGTCTCAACATTCAGAGGGGATTTAAGCAAAGCATACAAGGGACTAGCGATACAAGAGAAATCTTTGATGTATTGCCTATAATAGCTTAATAGTCCCAAAATGGCTCGAAGCTCACCGACAGTGCCTGGCTGCTTGTTTTTCAGGGCACGCACTGCTGCTGTATCTGCCGGGTCCATTCTGCTCCCCTCAGCAGAGACAATCCTGCCGAGGTACCTCACTTCCGGCTTAAAGAGGTCACACTTTCGGGCTTTGAGTTTTATTCCATTTTCCCTGAGACGTCGCAACACTCGTCTGACGTCCTCAACGTGGTTGTCAAATGTCCCGCTGAAAACAAGAATGTCATCAAGATAGGGGACACATATTTCGTCCCGTAACCCCTCCAGACATTGTTCCATACACCGCTGGAACGCTGCTGGTGCATTCATGAGTCCAAACGGAATTCGAATCCATTCATAAAGGCCCCAAGGGGTCACGAAGGCAGTCAGGTGTCGGCTCCCTTTGGACATGAACCCCTGGTGGTATGCTTTGCCTTGGTCCAGCAGCGAGAAGATGGTGTTACCCCCAAGGCTATCCACCACGTCCTGTACCCGTGGGATGGGGTGCCGGTCAGGGTGTGTTTTCCGGTTCAGCTCTCTGTAATCAATACATAAGCGCAGTGTACCATCTTTTTTCCTGACACAGACGACAGGGGATGAGTAGGAGGAAGTGGACTTTTCCACCCACCCCTGCGCTATCAAGTCCTGTAAATAGTCTTTCACCTCTCTGTACATTGGCTTTGGGACAGACATATATGTCTTTGAAACAGGCTCAGTGTCTTTCAACAAAATGTCCATTTGTAGGTTTTCCACACACCCTATGTCGTCGTCCGATTTTGAAAATGATGCCGATTCCTCTCTCAACATCTGCTGAACGGTCTTTCTTTTATCTTCGTCCAAATGAGAAAGATCTATTGGGGGGTCCCACTGCTCACTGAGAGCGATGGTGGTATTCTGGACATGGACCTCATTGACAACCACTGAAGGAAGGTCCCTTTTAAATATGTTAAGTGGGTAGACAGACCCTACCGACTGCACTGTACCAATAATAGCCTTTACTGGAAACCTAATATCATGATTAGTAGGGTTCTGGACACTAACAACTATCCTAGGGATGGAACCTGCCTTAACTGAGACCAACGAGTCACAAAGCTCGAGGCCATCTGGCCACTGTGGGTTTTCACTTGGCTCAAAAACCAATGTAACATCTTCCTTAAAGGGCTTAGCCTGTACTTTGCATGGAATAATAAGTGAGCTATGCCTGGCTATAGTGAATCTCTCATTTGTTGTTTTTACACGGTACTCATGTGCTTGTCCCAGACTAACTGCTTTTATGAAAGTGGCAGCTTTATTGCGCTTAAGGTGGGGAAAAGCTAGTCTAACTGATTTCAAGAGCTTTTCTGTATCCCCTGTTTGTGACTCATTAGAGAGGCTATCTAACACAAGACGCTCAATGACATTAAACCCTATGATAGGACACTGTTGCTGGTCACCTTTTAGTACTAATACTGGTACAAGTAGCCCTGGATCATTAGCACCAAGTTTAAATGATATCTCAAGCCATCCTACATAAGGCATATCCGTTCCATTAGCTGCCACAATATTGAGAGTGTTATCAGGGTCAATAAGTTCATTCACATTTTTCAATGACACGTCAGGTAAGTTTGTTTGTTTCCATAACTCATCTACAGCACACACCTGGGACCCCGAGTCCCAGAGTGCTTCAACCCTTTTGTTACCCAAAAAGCACCGAATAAGACATTTCTTTCCCACTAACTCCCTGACCGAAGGTAATTTGCCACACTGGTTCTTATCTGTACGCTCGACAAATGACTGCTTATGTCTCTTCTGAACGGGGCCACGTGTGTGGGGCTTACATTCCATTTTCATAGCACCACTGTAACACTGGGACCTATCTGTCTCTGTGGTCACACCATGGTTCCTAGCTGAGTTCTGTGCTTTGCAGCCTGCTCTGAAATGTTCACTACTTCCACATTTAAAACAGTGCTGACAATATTCTTCACCTGTCTGAATACAAGAATAACACCTGGGCTGAGGGCGACGGGGCATGTAGTACTGCGGAGGGGCGAACCGCTGCTGGAACTGTGCTGCCCCCCTCATCGGCCTGGGCCCTGGTGCTGGGTGGTACTGCTGAAGAGCTGATGGGGAGTGCTGGGTGTAGTAGTGCCTGGCTGGTGGATCTACCTGATATTGTGAAGGTGGAGTGAAGGCGACCTGTTCAGGGTAGTGGTCAGGCAGGCGTTCAGGTCCTCCGCTGGTGGGCTGAGAAGTGGCTGTTGGTTTCTGAATAGTCTCTTTGATCTGGGACACTTCTGCACGCAGCTCTTTTAACAGCATCATCTCTGACCTCATCTCTTTGATCTCTGAAAGGAGTTCATTCGGCACAGTAACAGTATTCTGCTTTAAGACTGTCTTCTTCCCAATCGGGACTGGTGTGTCATCTACCTGGACAGTGTTCAGCGTTGTCACCCGTGCAGCAGCATTTTTCTTTTTTTTCTGTCGCTCTTTTTCATTTGCACATGCCATGTTTAATTTTTCTAACAGTACTTCATCTGATGTGGTGGTTAGCAGGAGGAAAGGTTGCATGTCACTCTTTACATTGTCACTCTGTAACCCCGTCAGAACTGTGTGCAGGAATAAACTCTGGACCAACGTGGGATCATACTTCACCCCTGATTCAGCTTCTTGAGATGCAAAAAGAATCCTTTGACGAAGATCCATTGCACGCAGTAGAAATTTCTGTGGGGACTCTTTATTAGTCTGCACTTCCGATGAGAGCTGCTTGTACAACTCAGTGGCTCCTCTCTCTTGATAGTGAGATCGGAGAATCCTTCGTAAAGAAGTTAGGGTAAGATTTTCTTTCCCTTCGAGGTAGCTTCTCAACTGCAGACCTGGTGTTATGGCACGAACCACTGCATCGATGATCTCATCCCCCTGGTAGCCTTTACTGAGCCCACTTTCTATCTGTCTGACCAAATTAGGAAATGTGAGTTTATCTTTTTGTCCGAGTTCACCTATTTGTCCAGATATTTTGAAATCTTTGCGCCAGGGGGCAGTGTCTGGGGGCACTATGCTTCTCTTTCGCACTGCATCCCGACCTTTTTCACTTGGTTTGGCTATTCCTGGTTCAAAATCTTTTATACTTTCAATCAAGTCCTTTATACGTAGCAAATCTGACATTCCTCCATCTTCTAGCTCTAATTCAGCTCTTTCAATGTAGGTTGACACAATATTAATTAGTTGGCCTCGAGTCTTTCCTGTAAGTTGCTCTCTTTCCAGTCCAGATATTTGGATTTCAGCACATAACTCTGACAACTGTTGAAAATTCAGTCCAAATAACTTGCCTTTGATGTCCAACTGTAATTCCTCTAACGCCATTTTCGAGAGGGTAGACGCAGTTCAGCTGGCCGGATTCACTTCAAAGTCTTCCAGTGCCCTCTAGTGGTGGCTGTACGCACAGAGATGCAACTAGAGCACATGTAGAAACAAACCAGTAAACGGCGACGCCACTCCGACTGGGTTGATTGGGGATATTCGGCGCGAGCTTCTACCCACGGCGAGTAGACAACACTCGAACGCAAATATCCCAGCGGTGCCTCCAAAATGTTGCGCTCTCCACTATAGTAAGGGAGATACGGTGTTGTGGGATCCAGGAAAAAAACCACAAGACAAGCAATGTGATACGTCTTGACTCAACAGTGGTTTACTTCGAATGCCCCGATCTAATGCAAACGTACGCGCACAACAATTTCCGGTCCAACGATCTAAATCGGTCCGACACGAAACATGAACCGAAGCAGGCGTTCCATGTTTAAATAAACATTTTCGATATATATCATTTGTAAACCAAGAGAACTACGCGAATGTAACCAAAATAGGAAATACGATAATTTACAACCTGTCACATAAGCACGTTTCATTTCATTTGTCTTTTTGCATACACCAACAAAACCAAAACCAACAAAAAGCAATGCGACTCAACCAGGTGGTTAAATTGTGAACTGCAAGGAAGAACAGTGACTTGCTAACGACAGCCTGCTATACACTTCCCACCAATTGGGCCAAATTCGAGCATTTCCCTGTTTCCCAAACATGTGACAGCAAAGACTGTGTTCTTTGTTGTCTCTAAGGCTTGGGTGATTTTTCAGTGTTACAGAATGTGTGGTTTTTATTTTTTAATTCCTAATGAGCTGCTGACAATATAGTCAGGCGTGCCAATCATAAATGTAAAAGCTGTTCATTATTTTCATCCAAATAAGTTTATTGACTGTTCCCAAATGAGTAAAAAAATTACCAATGTTTATTTTCTCGTTTTTTCAACCCAGTAAATATGACTTTGGTAATTATGCTAAGTATGCAAATGTAATGAAAGAGCAACTGGTTCGAATAGGTTGAGTGTATAATGTGTCTCAGAAGTCATTCACCACATTAAGAGAAGAATTTGCCGCAACAATGTTGTCACCAGATCAGATAACATTTAGACTTGTCTCTTCTATGTTTTTATCTGCTACTAATAGTTCTTTTTATATTTTTAATCCGTATGGAAGCACACCACACATAACGTGGTGACAGGCTTACAGCCTGAGTTTTCCGCGGTTTCTCACGTTGTAAAAGAATGTTAATTAAGAACTTTACAAATCATTAGTATCCTCACTGAGAAATATTTGAAAGCTCATAGTCCTACAGTTGTTTAAATGTATTTGTCATAATTGGTTGTTTTGGTTTGTTTTATTGGTGCACTGAGATGTTTTGCCACTCTTGTCCACCTTAAACCCCAAAATAATGCTGAAATTCAGCAACCCTATTGCTGTTGTTTTGACATAATCCCCAGAGTCCAATACAAAGTGCTTTTCCTCTGAAAAAACGTGTGTACCTGTCGGCACTGGATTACACCGATAGACTCGTTTATCCATCGTGGTATGTGCAAGATGTTTCCAACAAGAAGGCTGAAGAGGATTTAAGCACGACTGGTGGTAATGAAGCTGACAGTGCTTCAGTCGGGCTTATTGCTCGCAAGTTGTCTTGTATTTCAGCCTCAAGCCTTACTTCCTCATGACACTGACACTATGAATTGAGGAAAGCTTAATTAAAAGTGAAAATAATGGTACGGTTGGCAGTTAGATGGCTTTCAAAAAATCACAGCAGCTGTATTAAATCACAGCAGTGACCTCTGCAACAAAAATGCCAGCATTCAAGCGATGACAAAAAGACTGCACTTTAAGAAGGTTTCAAAATCTTTATGTCATAGTGTTGTCTTGCGGTCTGCCATTTACTCGCTAATGTACAATCTACAGACGGCAAGGGAATGTGATTTGGTCACATCATTGCACAAGACAAACATTTCCATACTGAAGATAATAGCTGTCAGGAAAAATCTAACTTAAGGAGATGCTAAAACACTATTCATGGTAAATTCCAGAATTCTGGCAAGTCAGAACTTTTGTTTAACGACAGGAAAAGTGTACCATAACGGCCCAATGTTCCTATTTGCAAACCTGGGGCAAATAAAGGTACCCTGAATTCAATGAAATATGGCCTCAATGCATCTGACATTACCCACAGTGATGCACTAAAATACTTTAGAAATTACATTTTCCAGCTGTATACATAGATGATAGAAAATTTCATTGTTTAACCCACTTTGCTCTGCTTGAAAATTGGTGTGTGTCATAATTATCTACATATCTGCATCCCTAAAATATTTTTCACTTGTGCATTCAAAAACAAATCAAATACTATGTCACCAAGGACACGCACAATGTCATTTCTGACTTCCCAGAAGACTTGAAGAAAATAGACAAATGTGTCAAAGGAAAATGATAAAAGCAAAGTATGTTGCAAACACACAAGCTTTCAGAGAGCCATTATCCAGTAGGAAAGTAAATAATTGGGTCTACTCCCGCAATCTTCAAATATTACATATCAAAGTTTGCTCAATGACAGAAAGCAAAAACTGTTGCATCCTTTGATTTAAACCGCACCTCGCCCATCTTCTGTGTGTTTTTTTTCCTTTTGGGAGTGGGAGGGGGGTTCTATCCACACAGTCCAGTGTCCACATGAAATGAGAAAGGCAACAATGTCATATGTAGAATCAGTTCACGGTCCAGTAAAACGCAAGAGTCTCACCCCTTCTCACTACTTGTATGACGTCCGGGCTTCTCTTAGTGACCTGTCATACGGCATGGAGGCAAAGAAAGAGTTCCGTAGCTGACAGTTGATGAAGAAGACAATGATCAGCACCAGCAGAAACAACAGGAGACACATGACGATGTAGGTGAGCAGGTCCGGTTTGTGGAGCTCGCCATCTCTGAGCCCCCCTCCACCTCCCCCACGGCCCACGGTGGGTCTCAGTAGGGCAGACACGCTGACCAAGCCTCTGTGAGAAACATTGACAGAGGTAGGGGCACTCGTAGAAGACTGTGCCATGAGCACGATGTCGAGGTGTGGGGCACTGGTGGAGTTGAGGAGGACCTGTCTCAGCATGACCTATCTGGGCTCACTGGCTGACTGGTTGGACGAGAGGGGAAAACAAACACTGAATAATTTTTAGAAATTCTTAATGAGGCAACATTCTTGCAATGTCTAAATTCATACTTCAACATTCCTAATCACAAGTGTGAAAAGATGTAAAAACCTAATTGTATAAATGTCATTTTTGTCAAAACTGTTCATACGACTTGACAGTCGTAGGGTAAAATAGTCTGGAGGGAGGGGGTGGTCCTTCTCTTGTTCTCTGATTTTATTGTTCAGAAACCACCATGCCCGAGGAAAACTTACCAATAACAGACAAAACGAGTGATCGACAAAGCATTAATAATTTCTTGTGTACACTGCGCTACACTGAATGTTAGCTCACCACCACAGCCTTGTTCCGATTTGTTACGTTGAGTAACCTTATTTTGGGAAAATAAAATTAAAACTGTCAAACCTTTGTATGTATTTTTTTGCGATATATCTCATACAGTATATATATCCGGTGTAAATATGTGGACCGTTTACACGTATAAATCTGCTAACTAAAGACAAGCGTGTTAACTGCGGTGCAGCCGAGCTTGCCTTCACACAGCAGTTTCTGTAGTCGTGCAATTTGATAGGAATAATGTAGAAATAAAACATGGTTGGTTGAAAATAATGGTTGATACTTCTCCAGACAAATCAACGCTGTGGTCTATCAGACACCGTAAACGAATGTTAATGTCAGGTTAGCATTGGTGAATCTGGATAAGCATTCCCCATCACTATTTGTCACGGCCATATTTGAGGACAGTACTGGCCACCTCCACTCCAAAACCAAAACTTTGGTGTCTGAGATATTTCTACCACTTTCACTTGGATATTGTTGTTTATTTGGGTTTTTGCCTGCATGATTCTGAGTACTTTGCTTTGGATATATCTAAAAAAGAAAACATTTACATCACGGGGTAAAAGAGTTCTTACCGCTATAGAAAAGGATAGTATACTATTGCCTATCACAGGTGTGAGGCAAAATCCACGTTTCCTGGTCACCAATTAATGGCTGGGCAAGTACAGATAAATAAGAATTCGCAACAATAAATCTGACTGCAACATTGTGCTGTATTCGAGCATCAACAAAGCACTTAAAGGAAAATATAACTGCTTCAACAATGATTCAATGAAAATGTATTCCACATGAGTTGCTAAAAGTTTTAACTCAATAAATATTTGAAAATAAACAGTTCTAAAAAAGCAACTGCCAATACTATAATATATTAAATTCAAACGCAGCTGAACTGTACTCAGCACATGGACTGTACTGGATTTAACGGATAGAGGGTACTCACGTACCACTAGTTATAGGCCTAGTTTACCACACTTTTGAGAATACGTATTTTATTTAGATTGGTATTTTTGGAAACTGGGAGGAAGCTAGATAATTGGACAAACAACATGCAAGCACTGAGTGAACATGCAAAATCCACACACAATTTAAAACCGGCATATCAAAATATACAGGTATGCTAGCCCAATATCATTTAACAATATTGTTTTCAAGAGGATATCATGAACTTTGACCGCTGATTTGCAGGAGCACACTTATGGCTCTACCTGCTCCTGTTCATTGCCGATTGCCCCCTAGCGTTTCTAGCTACCATCACCTTGCTGTATAGTGCTGTTTTTTAACCCAAGCTTATCTTATAAAAATGGGATGTAAGGACATAAAGTGTTTTTCAAGGTCACTGTTAAACTTCATAACAATTGTTATGTACAAACCTGGATTTTCACTCAAATATTAGGTTTGGTTCTGTTGGACCATGCCCTCTTTTACTCTTTATTAAACGTCCTTGTCAACAACGCCCAATTACAACAATAACAGTCACGAGAAAGACTTACGTAGGTGCGCAACACTGGGAGTGTCACAGGTGATTGGGGATAGGGCAAATCCGGGCTCCGCATTCCTGTCGGTTCCTCGTTGAATGCCGACAAGCTTCGCCAAGGGCGCGTTGTGGAAAAGCAGCTGAGCGACTGCTTGTGGTCTGCGCTCTAGCAGCACAGTCCACGTGTTTCTGGGTAGGATTAAAAAGGAAAAACACGCACACACCTGCCGAACTGGATTTCAAAATCCAGGTTCCTTTCAGGAGCAACAATTACCCACCAAAGAATCCCACCCATATATAGAAACGACAGTGACTAAAAACTGTAGTAGTGATCTTGAACTGACTTGAAGCTCCTTCGATGAGTGATCGCGCGTATATCTTCCTTTAGCGTGCATCACGACGAGCCCACATGCGCTTTAGAGCGCGTCAAGCTTGTGTATCGCGGAGGAAGGACACACCGAATTTTGCCTCGATCCGAGCCAGCGTTTTACTCCTCCCGTAACGGTGGTACAGCCTGAGACACGTGGGTGCGATTAATGCTCCGGTGAGGTTAAAAAGCGGAGAGCGGTGAAATTAATAAAGGAAAATACTGTAGGTGGAGCAGCAGGACAGCTTGCTTCTATATCTTCGCCCTTTTCAGCACGTCCGTGACACAAAGAGAGCAGATCTGTGCGTGTGTGCCTGGGGCGTGTCACCTGACAGGGACGTGCCACAAGAAGTCACAAAGTAGACATACATCTTTGGCTCTCACTTTCTCTCTCCAAAGAAACGAGAGGATGTTGACAGAGCTATTTGTGATTGGGCAATGAACGGGAAAGCAACACACTGCTGTGAGGAGATGTCAAACACAAAATATTAAAAGAAGAAAGAGAGGGAGAGAGAGACAGAGGGGTGGGGGGAGACAGAACAAACACGCACATTTTTAATGTTGAGCTCAAATAATGCCCATCCATAGATGTCATTATGACTATCACAATAATACATTTAATTTAGAAGTGCCTTTCTGAACACCCAAGGACACTTTACAATAAAAACAATACATAAAACAATAAAATCATGAATAAAACAATAAAAATTAAAATAGCAGATTAAACTAGACCATGAAAGCAAGTTTAAACAGGTGGGTTTTGAGGTGAGATTTGAAAGTAGGAAGATAGTCAATGTTACGGATGTTGGGTGGAAGTGAGTTCCAGAGTGTGGGAGCGGAGCGGCTGAAAGCTCTGCACCCCATCGTAGTGAGACGGGCAGAGGGCATACAGAGGTGGAGCGAGGATGAGGGCCCGAAGGAGATTTGAAGTAGGTCAGACAGATAGGGCAGTCTCAAGTCTCAACCTCACATCATTTTCAAGAGCATTTTCCAAACGACTTCATCAAATTCTGTGTGTGTTACTGATTCAAACAAAACAAAAGACATATATGAGTGTGACTGTAGAGATTGGCTCTTTTCAGCATGAAGTGGCTCGTCCTTGTCATCACTGTCTTAAAATACTGAGAAAGTGGGTAGTCTTATCCAGTGGCGGGCCATGTATGTCACTCCTAGGCCTTCAGTCGTGCTACGTCTCAATCAAAAGTCCATCTTGAAAATGGCTTTAACAGTAAATCTCCAACCAAATGCATTTCTTCTACTTCAGCCATTGTGTGTTGACAAAACCGCTATTAAATCAACACGAGAATATATTTTCTTATGCAGCTTGCTACAGATACAGTGTGAGACCTCTTATCACGTCCGCACGAGGAGTGGCGACAACTCGACGGACGAAGGAAGGAATGGGTTGGATCTAAAATACACGGTGGAGACAGTATAGTTCAAAACAGGTCTTTACTGAGACACGCAGGACAAAACAGAAGGTAAGGCAACCAAAAAGAGAGGCACGGACAGCCGAGCGGGACCAACCTGCGTACTGCTGGGTGACAGGGTAATGAATGAAAGAATACACCGGCGAGGACCAAGCGGAAACAGGTGGCTTTTATAGCCAGAAGGCACAATCAATGGCATTGGAATACGGTGAGTGAGCCCGGAGAGCAGGGAGGGGAGGGGCGCGCACCTGACGCCGATTAGGATGTGATACCTCTGGCCAGTATGCACTTCACCAGTGTCTGGTGATACCATGATTGGCTAGTGACTAGCAATTCATGTGACTAGCCAATCATAGTTTGGGAAAACACTGACGTTTCCAGCACCTTCCAGCAGTCCTTGGGTTGCCAACTTCAGCTCTAATTGGCTAAAGCAACAGTTTCATCGACACATATTTTGTGCTTCACGGCCTGCAGAAGTGATTGTGAAGGCGTCCTATCACTTGCCCTAATTTGATCTACAGGTGACCCGCAGTTAAGGGTACACAATGAACATGTCTTCAGTCAGTTGCAGCGCATATACAGTATAGTCAAACAACCATTCAGAGGCAGTGGGTTTTTGAATACTCAACTAAGCTTCATTTATCGAGACCACTTTGTAAACAACCAATGCTGCATACACATTGCTGTACTGGGACTAAAAAAATAGACAGTTAAGGGAGACAGTTAAAACAATAAATTCAAAGCAAAATGTGTAAACACTAGAAAACACTAAAACAGGCTCATGTTGAGTTGAGATCCACGAATACAAATGTGTTTTAGGATGAGTTTTTCAAATGGACGACGAGGGGATTAGGAGAGGCGAGATAATGAATCAATTTTAAAATATACAAAGAGCTAGAACTGCCTTTATATTCTCATCGGCCCCAGAGCTCATCACCAAATTTAGGCTACCAACTCTAACTGAGATGCTCATCTAATTTATCATCGTTGATATACAGATCAGCACGTAATTATGAATGTCATCAATTGTAACATATACAATACAATAGCCAACAAATCAAAGTTTCATAGACTGAACTTTTTATGAACCAATAGTGCAACTGCCAGTGGTTTTCGATAAATCAATGGAAATGTACACATTTTGGGGTTCCATCATCATGTGTTGTTGTTTCTTGCCGAGTGTGCATTTCATTTGATCTAAGTGCTAATTGACACAAAGAAGCCAGACTCACTTTTCTTCCATGATGTTTTGGACATGAACGTGTACACAAAAAGGGCCGACCCTAAAACAGCAGGCGGCCTGTTTCATATTCATTTGCACCTGCTCCGCCACAACAGAAAGGGTGAGCAGGCACTGCAAAGACACTTGAACTTTCTACACAGACATGCACATTGCAGCAAAAGGAAGAAAAAAAAGAAAAGAAAAACAAAAACATGCTGATTGTAACAGAAATAGAAGCTACATACCTGAGACAAAACAAGGTTATGCTGTACAAATAACGGACTGCTGCCATTTAGTTCCCGGCACAAAATTGTGTGCAAATATAAAGAGCAATTACAAATGGGCAGATTTTTATTTTTATATTTTGGGTACAATATTCACATGGGAAATTTAATCACGGCTTACAGCTTTGTTTACACATGTGACGAGTGCCGCAGTAATTGTGGTTTATTACACACATTCCCTGCATGGCTGCAGGTTTGCCACTATCCTCATCATCAGCATTACTATCCACAAGGCTAATCTAAAAATACATTGCAAGGGAGCTGGGGGAAGAAAAAAACCCCGCTGAAATATGAATGAAAATACCCCCAAGTTGTTATCAGTGTTGCCAGTATTACTAAGGAGTATTAGCAGGATGAAGTCATATTAATCGGCAGATGTGATCAGGCTGACAGCAGATGCCAAGTGTTGCCTTTTCCTTGACAGGCTAGGATGGATTAATCCATTTGATGTGTTTAATGACATGTTATTTGACAGTGGCTGTGGAACCGCACTGAATCTCATAATACAAGATGGTACTATTACACACCATTCCTACTTTTTATGAAAATGATTCTCTCGCTCAGATTTTTAGAAATTGTTTATGCAAATGCTATTCAGCATAATTTTTAAGTTAGTCGCTGTTAGAGAATAATTTCATATTTTTAAATTAACCTCCAATGATCTCGGTAGGTTTTTCGAAAATAAAAATGAAGTAATTGTGAAAATGATCATACCCAGTCGTGTTTTAAAAACATATGAAATAGACATTTCTTAAATTTGAAGTACAGTAAAGTCTCGTTATATCGATATCGGATATATCGATAGTCCCGGTTATATCGATACTATTTCTATGCACGCACGGAGAAAATTACATGCAAACAGGGTCGGATATATCGATAGTCCCGGTTATATCGATATTTTTCGGACTCCCTTGAATATCGATATAACGAGACTTTACTGTATTATCAAAAGCTATTTGAATGCCAAACATTTGATCAAGTCGAGCTCATTCTGTGACTGCTTTATTTCCTGTATGTATGTACATGATAGTTGTCCATGTTAAGCACTTTGTTACAGCTTCAGCTGTTGTGAAAGCGCTATATAGAAATCAATATATATTGTATTGTTTTGTATTGTGTTTTGGCATAAGCACTCTTATTTGACAGGAGTTTCGCAATGTCTGCATGTATTGTGCTTGAGGGTTTTTGCAGTCTCTGCTTGAATTTATCCATCCGTCCAGTTTTCACACATCTTTTCCTGTACCAGGTCACAAGAATTGCTAGTGGCTATCTCATCTGATTTTAGGAGGACTTCGGCAAAGTCAGACTACACACTGTACTGGTACCAGTCAGTCACATGGCACACACACAGAGAAACAACTGTTCACACAAACATACATAGCCTCACCTTGTGGGAAACAACCTCAAGCTGCTTGCACAAAAGTAAGGCAAGTGTGCCACTACACCATTCGTGACTTTTTGTTTGAATGTATCTGAAGGAAATCAGAATAGTCTTCCAAATCTGCTGTTGGGTGTACACCGCCTCCCACCCTGAAAGGTTCTTCACAGAACTGAGGTAAGAAGAGGATGGGAGGCTACAATATGAGGTTCTCCTCTTTTATACCCATAGCACACAACGATGGAGTTGTACTCTTTTTGCATGAGACTGTTCACTGATGAGTCATGTGCAATTTGGGCTGGTCAAGATGGATGCAATGGTGCATAGTCGGTAGATGGCCAACTGAGTGACAACAAGCCTGCAGCGTCAGCATGGAGGCAACAACATTGCTAAATAAAACAGACGAACAAAAGAACAACCTATATATACTGTGCCATTTAAATTATTTATACTAGTTGTAAAACATCATTTACATACGTTTGGTTGTCAAATTTACCCATACTGTAATCTTGTGGAGGAGTCAAAAAACAATGGCGCTGACTTTGCAGGCTTGCAGTGGTTGTGACAAATTGTGCTCGCAATAACCATAAGCCAGCAGTATGGAAGTTTTATGTAAAAAGGTCAATTGTAATTCTACGCAGATGCGGAGTCTCTAATGAATACGTGGTAAAAAAAATAAGGAATACAAATGGCCACTTTCATATAGTCTCCCTCCCTCCCTCCCTCCCTCCCTCCCTCCCTGTCTCCGTCGCCGTGTCTCTCTGTCTCTGTCTCTCTCTGTTTCTCTCTCTCGCTGTCTCTCTGTCTCTCTCTCTCTCTCTCTCTCTCTCTCTCTCTCTCTCTCTCTCTCTCTCTCTCTCTCTCTCTCTCTCTCTCTCTCTCTCTCTCTCTCTCTCTCTCTCTCTCTCTCTCTCTCTCTCCCCCTCTGTCTCAAACCCTGAAGCTCATCCATGAAGCACACTCCAAGCTTCTTATTTGTCACGTCACTTGAGGCTCGAGGGCTGGGCTCGAGTGACGAAAGGAAAGCGGGGAGTGTGGATCCAAAATACACGGCGAGACAGATACTCGTATACAAAAGTCTTTACTGAGGCACGCATGAAAAAAATGACAGCAGGATGAGGTGAGTGAGGGAGATCGGTGACAGCTGATCTGACGGCACGGAAGTAACAGGGTGGCTTTCAGAATACTCCGACGGCGACTGTATAGCGTGATCGGTAGATATAGTCAGAAGGCACAATCAAGGGAATGACAATCAGCTGTGGGGACCCAGGTGCGTGATGATGGGAGGGGCCGTCTCCCGGGAGCAGCGGAGGAGGTGACAGGAGGGGCGGGGCGCGCCCAGGACGGCGACGAGATGTGACATTATTTGAGATAAACAAAATAAAGATGAACAAGAAAGCTCTAATTAGTATTCTGACTTAAATAACGTTGAAGAAAAAAGAAACACATTTACAAAAGGTACACAGTCCCAAATAAATTCCTTGAAAGTCAGCAAAGATTATGTGTGTGTACTTGCCCTTACAAACACACACATTGCATCGCACTGTTCTGTAGCCATTACACTAATGCGGTCTTTTAAAACAATTGGAAGGTGTCTTTATAATGTGTCTGTGTTTTTTATCGAGTGCTGTGTCTTTCAGTGGGAAAAAAAGTTTTCCAGGTTGCTGGTAAGGACGTGTTTGACATTGTTTTTTTAACACTTATTTTCTTTTCAACATAAGCTATAGTCTTAGAGTCTGCCTTGTTGTTTACATCATTGCTTCTCAAGCAGCGTGTAAAAATGCTTGTGGAAAAGTAGTGGCATTTCCGCAGTTACATTTGCCCTTAATTCCATGTTGCTAAATTGTAAATTTAGCCTCTTAAGTATTGGCCAGTGTGGAGGTGGTCATCAGTTCACCTCATTTCCACACTCAACCCGAAAACAAATGATGCTCAAGTTAATCCACCACTGGTAAAAACTGGTACAACTGGTATATATACAGTAAAGTCTCGTTATATCGATATCGGATATATCGATAGTCCCGGTTATATCGATACTATTTCTATGCACGCACGGAGAAAATTACATGCAAACAGGGTCGGATATATCGATAGTCCCGGTTATATCGATATTTTTTCGGACTCCCTTGAATATCGATATAACGAGACTTTACTGTATATAAAAAAAAAATCCTCGTCTCACCCACCATGGGTGGTGTCTGTCCCCCATTTCAGCTCGGGTCCTCTACCAGAGGCCAGGAAACTTGAGGGTTCTGCGCAGTATCTGTGCTGTTCCCAGCACTGCACTTTTCTGGACAGAGATATCCGATGTTGTTCCCGGGATCTGTTTCAACCACGCGTCGAGTTTGGGGATCACCACCACAGGCACGACTGTCACCTTGACCTTCCATATATATGTATACAGTAAAGTCTCGTTATATCGATATCGGATATATCGATAGTCCCGGTTATATCGATACTATTTCTATGCACGCACGGAGAAAATTACATGCAAACAGGGTCGGATATATCGATAGTCCCGGTTATATCGATATTTTTTCGGACTCCCTTGAATATCGATATAACGAGACTTTACTGTATATATATATATATATATAAAACATTGTTCATTTTTTGTGTACGTGAGCTGAAATATCTCATCACCAAAAGCAACTCTGCGCTGATAGAGAGCAAAAAGCAGATAGATGTGCTAAAGCTAAAAGTCAATAAAATGTGCACACACTCACTAGCCACAACATTTAGTCAGTCCATTTTAGAATCAATACACAAACTAAAATAATTTTTCTGAATTCAATGCCTCTTTTGCATCGTCAGCATTTCAGACATTGTGTGACCTTCCGTAATAGTAGTACACAAAATAAAAAGTTATGAGTAAAAGCTACTTTATTTGACCCACATGAGGATCCACAAATAATGCAATGGCAATGACCTCACTTTGAACGGACGAGTCATTTTAACACTGCGGCAATAAATCTAGCTGCAGTCACATTACAGTGAACTGCCGTATCACACCATGCAGGAAAGATGCAGGCTTTGAAAGTAATTTGTGTCATTGAAATCTCATATTAATCAATGATTGGTAAATAATAACATGTTCTATTCAATTTTACAAGAAATGATTCAAACCAGTCCAACATGTTTTTCATTCATTAAACCCACCCATCCATGCGCACCAAATCCAGCAGACATTTAAACAGCTTCTTCCCCCAAGCCATTAACTCTTTGAACTCTTTCAACAGTAGCCAAAAGGGAACTGTATAGTGCCACTTAGCAGTTTTTTTTTGACGACGATACTAGTGCAGCGTGTTCTACCGGAAACAAATTCCTTGTGTGTTCTACATACTTGGCAATAAAGATGATTCTGATTCTGATTCTGACATTTATCCCTGCACAAATTATTGACATTTAATATGAGAAATGGATAGGATCAGGAATTAGTATATTAGAGGGACAACTTATATTAGAGGCTTTGGAGAGAAAGTCTGAGAGACCACACTGAGATGGTTTGGACATGTCCAGAGGAGAGAGAGTCACTATATCGGGAGAAGAATGCTGAGCCTTGAACTAAACTGCCAGGCAGGAGACCGAGAGGAAGACCAAAGAGGAGGATTATAGATTGATTTATAGATTATTATATTGTCAAAAAGGACATGAAGGTAGCTGGTGTGAGAGAAGAGGACAAAACTGGATTCAACTTAAATTGGTTTTCAGTAAGTTATTGCTGTTTTGTGGAACTATACTAGCCAATACAACAGTAACTAATCATTAATTCTGTGGATGTTAAAAATGTAATCAAGTACAGTGATACCTTGGCCTACGAACTTAATTGGTTCCCAGACAGAGGCGAAAAGTGTGTATCCCAAAAATTAATTTCTCATAGGAAACCATTAAAATGAGAATAATCAATTCCCAGGTTCCCATAAAACATAATTTTCTACTTTCTAAATATCTAAGCCTTAAAACGACACAAAGTATACCTTATTTTATGTATAATAAATGTACTATGGTATTATAATTAAAGAAATAAACTACTGCATAATAAAGTCGTTCTACTTACCTTTGTGATGGTCATTGATGGCTTGATGGATTGGAGTGGCCGGTTTCATCAGCATTAAACACTTGATGAGGAACGTAATCTTCTTCCTTCATCATCTTGAGGAATGATCCCTTGTAGGTGCTTTCTCTGTGATAATTTTATCTAGTTCCTCATCAATTCAATCAAGCTGACTTTGACTTTGACTTGACTTTTGAATTGTGTTCAGTTTAGCTGGGTTGATAGCTTTTTGCATGAAATGTACGGATGGCTTGTGCGGGTTGTTTGTGGAGCCTGATTGATGGGATATTTTAACCCTGCAGTCTACACTCTGCCTTTGAACTGTCAAAGTTGAAACTCTCTCACTGTCATCTGCCTGTCTCTTTAATGTTTAAACAACACCCCGTCACTTCTGCGTTCTTGACCAATCACGTGGGTTTAACTGAAGACTGGGGGTCGGTAATAGAGGACAAAAACAGTTGGCTGCCATTTTGTTGTTAGAACGGGCTCGTTCGCGAATGACACATCACACATTGAGGCAGCTCCGTGTACGAAAAAAAGTGTGTATGCCAAGGCAACATTCGTATGCTAAGGGAACATTTTCATAAATGTAAAGTTCGTAAACCGAGGTATCTCTGTGTCATCGTGTAATTTCTGTTTATTGTTATTTGTGTATTTGAGGGCTAGGTTAGTTGAGTAAGGTGTGACGTCATAAAGTGGGGACAAGACAGGTTTTGACTCGCGGTAGTCTGAATGTGGAGCGCATGAGTGTAGATTTTGGCCAGCAGCAGCTCCTATGAATCCATGATTAGTGTTATCTTTTGGTTTATTAAAAAGCAACGAGATTGCGTCAGTGACTGTGTGCATCCTTTACTTTTTGGCTGTGGTTTGGCATTTGTTTTCCCACTAGCTAATGAGGTATCCAAAAAGGTGCGCTATGAACTCTGATTTGCTACAAGTTACCGTGCTGATACGTAAGACGGATGGAGGAAACAAATCAATTCTGTTCTGTCTGTGTTGCTGTGTCTCCCAAGGTTAACATTTTCTATTTACTTTCTTTTATAGGTACCGAATTATTTATTTACTGTACAAAATTACAGTTCAAATTGCTATTTAAAGAGGGTATCAGAGGACTAGGCAGACTACTCCATTTTGTTGTTTCCATTTGTTCCACATAAAACACCATTGTTACACACCCTAATAATTGTTGTAAAAGCGTACAAGAAAACAGTCTCTGAGTGAGTAAAGCAGAATGAAGAATGACACAGAAGCAACACAAAACAGAACAAAGTGACCAGAGAGGCAAAGCGGACCGCAAGATGAATGGTGTTGCAAACAGCCCGTAAAAGGCAAAGTATGTTGTAGCAACATAAACAGACTGAAGCACATTATTGGTGTACATTACGAGCAACGGCTCTGCTATTGCAATAAACACAACTTCCTCTGACTGTCCTAATCATTGTGTAGTCACTCAAAAAGGCATTCATCCTTCGATAACACACACACAAAAAAAATCCAGTAGTTTCATTTATCAATCACCCTTATTTACACAGTGGTACTATGACAGATTTGATCCTGCCTATGCAAGCCGACACTGGGTGAGAGGCACATCCTTGGTTAATTGTCAAGGAACATTATAGACAAACACCCGTGTGCG
Organism: Hippocampus bargibanti; assembly: GCF_051943395.1. Taxonomy (NCBI): domain Eukaryota; kingdom Metazoa; phylum Chordata; class Actinopteri; order Syngnathiformes; family Syngnathidae; genus Hippocampus; species Hippocampus bargibanti. Next base: position 9,002,801 of record NC_142735.1, read on the forward strand.
CTAACATTCCCACCGACGCAGAATATCGAGATAGTTCACTTAAATGCTTTGGGGATGTGGGAGTAAATCACAATACAGTACCTAGAGAAAACCTACACCGAAGGATGAGAATAACCGGAGCTGAGATTTACACACACAACCTCTCCATGTGTAGTAGTCATGCTTACCACTTGTTATTCTTTAAAGCATATGTGTCAAACTCGGGGCCAATAGGGCCGCTGTCCTGCATGTCTCTTAAGTCTCCCTGTTGCAATACACCTGATTCAAATGATGTCTCACATTAAACCTGTTCATTTGAATTATGTGTTTTGCAACAGGGAGACTTGGAAAACGAGCAGAACAGCGGCCCTCCAAGTCTTGACTTTGACCCCTATGTTTTAGAGAATAAGCTATTAGATAAGCTAGCAAAGAAGATTGATAGTGTGCTCAAAGAAACTGCCCCAGCTCAATAAGCACGCTGAGGCAGCTCCATTGCTAGCTTGACCTGTTCATGATGGAGTATTGCCCGAAACTAAATGCTTATGATTTGATGTTGTACTATTTGGAGCATACAATGAAAAGATAAGAGCGGTCACCAACTTGACTAACTTGATGGGAATGGTCATGTCAGTGCCAGGGGACCACTTGTCCATCTCCAAGCACCTTTATGTCCAAAGGGACAAATGAGAGAGCTTTTCGATTCCTTATTTTTAACTTTTGTTGCAAACTGGAGTAAATAAAACTAGAATAGTATCATTTCCAAGAACCTTTCTTTGCGACCCCCCACCCCACCGAAGCCTCTCTGCGAAGAGGTCCACGTGAGCAAATGAGTGACTGTCGTCTCTACTCTCTACTTTTAGTGATGCTGTGATAAATTGTGGAATAATAATTAATAAATTAGAGGCAATATATTAATTGTCGCTAAATTAATGTATAGCAAATACATTTGAAACGTCTGTGTAAGCTCTCAGTCGTACAGGAGTGGTCCATCGATGAAAAGGTTTCTTCAGCCGTCATCTGTACTTTCTTCTTATCCAATACACTTCGTCAGCAAACGTTTGCTGACGAAGTTTCTTGGATAAGAAGCGAAACGTCCGACACCTTCAAAAAAGTACAGATGACGGCTGAAGAAACCTTTTCATCGAAATACATTTGAAATTTATTATTGTACACAATTATTAACAAAAACAAAAAATAGCAGTGGTCTAGTGGAATTGTCAAGTCATGTAAGCAATGAGTTTAAAGGGGAGCAGTAGAGGCAGGTCTTTACTTTACATAATGAAAACTCCAAAATGTTTTTGTTTGCTAACTGACATCAGAACGTTTTATAGCATCTAAAATACCCAAAACACACAGGCTGATATGTTTAGTCAAATACAAATCATCAATAAAAATGACTCAAAGTGTCCGAAAACTGCCACAAATGAGCTCGAAACTGGGGAGATTCAGAAAGTACGCCCCCTTGTTCGTGACGCCACTATGGGTCACACACTGCCTTGCTCCACTTCGGGCATCGTCATCAACTCGAAAACAAGACATCATGAATATACAGCGCAAGTCTTAAAACGTAAAATATAGCTATATGCGGTGGAATCTGTAAAATGCGCTCAGTAGAAGTTATTTGAAGTGATTTTACAAATTGTGGACGCAAGTGGTGCGCAAGCGTCGGTTGTCCTTGAAGCCTGGTAGTGAAAGGCAAGTAAGATTCAAATTAACCGCCGTCGACAGCCGCAACAAGTGCCATCCAAAGTCACGGCATTTGTTTAAAAAAAAAAAGACAAATTGTGATGACCGTATTTTCCGTTGTATAACGCACAGCGAAGTACGTATAAGGCCTACCCCAATGAATGGTGTATTTTTAATTTAGCTTTCATCTTTTCTCTTGACTTTATTCTTATTTCTTTTTTCCTCTCTATACTTGTTTTTATTTTTCTAGCTTTCCAGCTATTTAGCTATCTAGCTGGCTACCTAGCTAGGGAGCTATATGCTATCTATATCATATCTACTATTATATATTAGCTTTTTCATCTCTTTAGTTCTTTTTATTTATCTAGCTATCCAGTTATTTAGTTATCTAGCTGGCTACGTAGCTATATGCTATCTATTTGCTCTCTACTATTTATTATCTATTAGCTTTTTCCTCTTTTCACTTCTTTTATTTATCTAGCTATTTAGCTATCTAGCTAGCTACCTAGCTGGATACCTAGCTAGCTAGTTATTTGCTATCTATTTGCTATTTATCTATTACCTATCCGTTAGCTGTCTGTCTGTCTGGCTATCTAGCTATCTATATATTAGCTGTCTGGCTCGCTGGCTAGCTATCTAGCTAGATACTATCTATATAGCTATTTAGCTATCTAGCTAGATATTAGCTAGCTGGTTGAAAAATTTAGTATTATGGTATACATTATGATTGATATCATATGGGATTTATACATTAAGACAAGTGGTTCTTAACCTTCTTAGAGGTACAGAAGCCAATTGGTTCATATGTATATTCAGCGAACCAGTCATGAGTGAAAAATGAAAAATATCCTTTTCAAACGCATTTATGAAAACAGAAAAAAAATAAACCAAATTAGTACAATTATAAATTATGAGTTTTTTTTGAACCAGCCTGTGATGACCAAGCGAGTGTGTCATCTCTAATTTATGGGTTCAGTCGGGTGTGTCTTAACCACCATAGCAGAAGCCCTGTTGAACCCTGAGACCGATTTACTGAAAACCTCAGGCTCGATTGAACCAATATTAAGAACAATTGATCTAGCCCCAAGGAGGATTCAATTTAATCCAAAAATAATTCCCCCCATATGGCAATGTGTGGTTGAAAAAGTGGACTTTTCAGAGCATGCTTGAAGCATCACAAGCATATATCTTACTCATAGAGGAAAAGCTCTGGAATAAATGAAGATGCGATTTGTCTACATGACTGAGCTAGAAACAACCCTCATTCACATTTTGTAGATCATCTTTCTGGAATGTGACGGAATAAACAGAGTGAATGATCATGGACAATTATTTGATGACATGTCAATTCACTTGTGGCTTAGTGGATGACATTGATCTTGATGATAGCTGTCTGTATAATCTTGACAGGCCCCACCAAACATGTTGCTGACGGACCAGACGCAGAGAGTGACGATTTAGGCGAAACATAATCACGGAAACAATTACGTACAGGATCTACAGTATAATTGTCAAGAGTTATTTCAAACAAAACAACAGCAACCTACAAAAATAGTCACACGATTATGAGACTGTGCAGGATACCACGGAATGTTTCCATTTTTTAAAGCAGAATTGGAAGGATTGCCACCAGGGTGGTTTTTCATTTTTATGATAATGTGAGGATGAGGTTAATATTCCAGGAGAGAATTATTCTTATTCTGTTTCATATTGTGTGTATGTGTGTTCGTGTGTGTGCGTGTGTGTGTATATGTGTGTGTGCGCGCGCGAACGTGAGGGCTAGCATACATCTCGGCAGCACGCACCACGAGTAGGAAGTGGGTTGACGGTGTGGTTGATTTATTCAACAATCACACTCACGTGTCATGATGAGCAACAGCCATATCGGACCCCAACATGAATACTGAAAAAATTACGTTGATAGAATAGTTTGAGTGTTTGTAACAAGGAAATCACAGTCTACCTGAGGGGAGATCTGGCGCTGAGGCACGGGACACCCTTTTACATCCGTCTCCTGCTGCTCCAGATTCCCATTCTTTGCCAGTGAAATCAGGGAATTGTACTCGGAAGAAATTTTATATTAGAATACATAATGAGAATATTAATAGTAACTATGATCACAGGTCACAGGGCAACAATTGCCTCTCTACTGCAAGTTAGCAGGCTGTGCCTGGTGAAACACATCAGTGAACATCCATCCATTTTTCAATCCGCTTGATCCTCACAAGGATAGTGAAGGGGTTGGGGGGGGGGGGGGGGGGGCATTTACTGCATTTACTTAAAACATGAAAAAGAGAAAACATTTACATTCCTAAAATTGGCATCAAACACATATCAAGGCAGGTGTTGAACATCAAACCGCAATGAATTCAAGATGAAGACTGATGAATGCCATTTATTTCTACGAACCAAAACAAAAACAGAATATGACAATATATTGGAAGATATCATTTTGAAAATGAAAATACAGTGCTTTAGGTCAAACATCCTCCTAGCTTTGGAAAGTAATGGATATTTTTTTGTGTGTGTCTTGTTAAAAACAACTTCTGTGGCTTGATACTAAACACACCAGCTGTGGCTTTTGTGCATCATAATTAGTCGGCTTAATATTTAAACATGTCATGAATCATGGATGTAGAATAGAGTAATAACAGACAATGACTGGATGAATAAAGTGTCTCATTGGGTGGCTCTGATGTGAAGAAAAAAAACAAAAATTTAGTTGTGGTGTATCATTTCTTCAAGTAGTCATTTTATTTATTTATTTATTTATTTATTTACTAACTTGAATACTTTGGATTTGATGTTGTCTATTTATTTATTTTTTCTGATGTTGTGATTTGTTGCTGTTTTTTTTAAGTTATGTTTTTTATTTTGTTTTGTATTTGTGCTTTTGGATTTGGTCCTGTGTTTAGTTTTTTTTCTTCCCGTGTATTAGGTTTTTGGTTCCCCCTTTTCTGTTGGCTTGTTTTTGTGTTTTGCACTTCGGGACCATTGTAAATTCTAGATATGCTAATGGTTTAAACCAAGCTATACACAATAGACATTTCCCTTTGAATCTAACATCAAAATAAATACATAAGGACAGTGTGTTAGATGATTCAGCAGCTCTACTGGAGGTGTGGCTTTCTTGATGTGGTGCTACCAAAATTGAGTGTCATAATTTGACAATGGCGTGCCTGTTCCTGCACATCACCCCAACAAACAAAAGCAAACAATGTGTGATACTGATCAGGAAAAAAAGATGGAGTGATGTCATGATCTGATTTTGAAGCAGGGTACACTCATACCGATAATACTGGTCAACACGTTTTCGCTATTTTATTTTAAACAGAGATTCAAGGAAATCTTTCCACACCTTTTTGTTTTTTTCACTCCATCAGATCAGAGCTGATTCTGAGTGAGCTGCTGTTAAAGCCACCAATCCTGTTGGCCAGCGCATTGTTTAAAGGCCAGGATTCCGCACCATACAAGAGAGGATAGATTGGAAGAACTGCTGAATGATAGATGCGCATCTTGTTCTCGAGCTGAGTGACGCCGCCAGAGGGGCCGCCACAACATACATGTTTCCAAATTTGAAATAATGGGTTAATATAGACAGAGTTGGTTAATATAGACAGAGTTTGCCCTGCTTAGCCGCATCATTTTGTATTTGGAGGATAGAGCACTTGACGTTGAGCTGTGTGTTGAAACAGCACATTGTGTTTGAAGCAAAAGGTTATGTTTCCTCGAGAAATGTTCTCTGAGCTAATCCACCCCAACATATTTTCTAGATAATCACGTTTCCCCCTAGTTGCACAATAGGGAAGAAGATGATTTAATTAGACTGCCTGGTGCATAAAGGGTTGTGTAGTCTCTCGACGCGTCTGTTGTGAGAAAACAAGCCTGTGCAGCGTGAATAAAGATGTTTTCTTCTTCCTCTAGCTTTCACCAAGCCATCTTCTCATTATTGGACATGTGCTCATATCCCTTGAAAGTGCATGCATCTTTCTCTTCTCTTCACCACCTACCAAACAGTCTTCTATTTTAACTGGCATTGCACTGTTAACATCATTCACCCCAGTCATGTTTACTCGGCCATAGAAATGCAAACATTTTCTTTTTTCAGCCTGAAGACAGGATATCTTCCGCAAAGTCAAACTTGTTTTCTCAATGCTTTGCTTGCACTTTTGTCCTACCGTCTCTCATAAACATCCTGCTCCCCGCCCTCCTCATGTTTTCTCTTTCTCTCTTTGACACAATCAGGGCCCACTTTTCTAGTCGCCCTTCAGTGCCTCATGGTGTTCTTGCCAAATTTCTCGCCGAGTTGCTGAATAAGCAGAGACAGCTCCCCAGCAGCCTCTGACTTCTCCTCTAGAAGCTCATAACGGAGGCTGGAAATGTCCTGCTTGATTTCCTTCAGCTCACCTACGGGTACATGACAATTGCAACGCGTGAGCTCAGGGAAACCATCAGAAAATGCACAGGAAGTACTTGCACATGTGTATCAGTAGACATATTATTCAGATTTCTCCTAATGCATTTCCTCTACGGTGGGCGTGACTGCAGAATAAATCATAAATTGATCAACTTTGTGTGATCACCAAATCTTCAAATTGGTGATCGAGAATTTTTCTCCCCCAGAATTGATTACTGATCAACCTCAAAAAGCTTGATTGCGTAAAGCCTTATGGAGATGATGGTCTTTGTAGGTCACAATAGTACAAAACTAGCAAAATAGGTTGGTTACAGCATAAGTATATGGGATATCAGTATAAGTATATAAAGTAAGTATATAAGTATATCAGAGGCAAACTGTTCAATGTGATATACTGCCGTTGCAGTACAATAATCTGTGCATAGAAAACCGAATAGTGTCCATAAAAATTGCATAGAATCGCTGCAGCGGAACCCGACGAAGTGGCTGCTGAGTTCATCGTATCAGCAGTTTATTTTTATTTATTTAAGGTGTTTTGCCTCCAGGTGGAATATGTATTCTCTTGCATCAAATATGAAGCTGAAAGGTTCATTCAATTGTACATCCAGTTCAGGACCTGCTCAGCGTAAGAAAATAAACACAAAAAGTGGCTGTCACCTTCGTTGACTTCATCACTCTCTCTGTCCACTTGGGCCTTGAGCACATAACGCTTAATGAGTCGCTTCATGATCTTCTGCGGGGAATATAGCCAACACAACGAAATGAGGAGGTGGCGAGGTGGTACGACAACACATGTATGTCAAGACAGCAAACAAGTTTCTCATTAAAATTTGAATACGCACCCAACACACTCAGGTACAAATACAGGTGCTATTAAATGCTGACCCGGTAACAAGCCTTTACTGCTTAATACTTCATCGGCCGTCTCCATTTATGGCGAACGTATCATAAAATGCTGGATTTGAAAATAACTGGAGTAGACTAGCTATTAGAATTTTCTTGTTCATATCTCTCAGGATAGAAATGATGTGGAAAGAAATAAGGAGAGTGACTGATCCCTTTTCAGCGCTCATTTTCTAAGTGCCAGCATTGTGTCCACCTCAGCAAGCTCATTTGGG